>NW_028279953.1:0-128008 GCF_059751315.1 Micrasema longulum | reverse complement strand
TTTTGTTGTGTATATATATTGCTTCAAAAAGTAGCGTTGATTCTTGGACTAGAGAGTATTATTCTTATGCTAATATAGAGTCAATGTTAAATATTTCTAGTTTACAAAAACGTAGAACTAATGTTGACTCCACATATATATTCGGCATACTAAATGGTATGATCGATGTTCCATCATTACTGGGACAAGTAAAATTCAATATTTCAAATCGTAGGTTGAGAAACAATGAAGTAATATTCATCGATCAGCATAGAACAAACTATGGCCTTAATTCTCCAATGATCCGTCTTTGTCGAATTGTTAACTCAAGACAAGATCCGGACTTTTTTGGTTGAAGTTTACAACGTTTTAAACGAGCACTAAATAAATAGTCAAGATCTTGTCTTGATGTCCTTTATGTATGTCAATGCTTCTTTTCTTTTTGTAAAATTAATCATTTGGCATTCGTGTAAAAAAATATCGAAATACGTCGTAATGAGGAACTTCAGTCTTACGGGAAATTGGATACAATAAATGTTTTCTTGCGCGCGGCAAAAATTGGAGCATTAAAATGTATTGCAAATTGTCGAAAAAATAATAGAAAGCATTTTGCTAAGAACGAAATACTTTGAAGGACGTCACTGGTTTATATGAATAAATCAGTGATAAGAGAGTTATGAAATATTTTTGGTTGGCTTGCCTTGAATGGACCAATGGGCAGAATTGATTGAGAATTAGCGGAAAAAAACCTCTGACGTCACACGTGGAGTTATTTCAGAAATACAAAACTTTAAAAAAAAAATGGCCCAGTTTAATAGTCTTATAACGAATAAAAAAAATTAAAAAAACCACTGAACTTCCTCATTGAAAGTCATCTCCGTGATCAATAAAAAAAGTGTGTGATTTATTTGCGTCATACGTTTCATATATCGATTGCTATGTATGAAAAGTCATTTATATTTATTACTAATAGAAAAATATTTTCTTTTTATGTTTGCGTACATAATAAATTATTTAATGAATACCTTTCAAAAAAAATCTATGCAATTTCAGTAATGACAGTAAATGGATGTCATTTTCATGTCCATATATGATTATATTTTATCCGTTTATTATGGCTGAATAATAAATGTATTTATGAGTAATTGATAAATATGTGTGTTTGTGACGTTTGTATATTCCAAAAGATCAGAGATGGAAAACATGTTAAACATTATTTTTAAAATTGTAAAAAAGATTTTTTATTAGAGTTAATTTAAACAAAAGTAAAACATTTTTCCATTTTCCTAGTATTCAATGTTTGGTTGTACGAAAAAGTATTCATTTGATTTTGTAGATATAATATCTACAGCTTATTTGGGTTATCAAAAATCAAATTTAAACAGCAATTTTTGTAAAATTTTCATAGTTTTAAGTACGATTTTGATTGATTTATAAAACAAATCATTTGTTTTATATCACAACGACAGTTGGCTCATTTACACAGCGCCGTTTTTGCGTAAGATCACCCCAAAGACGCTTTACAATCGTCTAATTTATTACAATATAAAGATTTATGAACTTTGATACTTAAAAAATTTTTAGTACATTAAACTAATACAGTATATTAGTATATTTATAATATAGTGTATAAATTGTAGATGAGGTTTATAAAAAAATGATTTGAGTTCGATGTTTTAAATTTGTATTCACACTTTAAATTGGTACATAAGGATTTTTTAAGTGTTTCTACAGTTCTTGAAAAAAATACGCTATTTAAATTTAAATTGGGTTATGGTCTCGTAGTGTTGACGACTCACGGATCAGAGGTCCAAAGTTCAAACTCCACTTTCCGATTACTTGATTCCCATTTTCTAACAGTGAGTTATTTGGAACTCATTGAAAATGACCCCGAAAATTGAAATATTTAGGTAAATCATAAAAACGCTTTATATATATATATATATATATATATATATATATAAGTTTTTTAGTTTCATGACTAGTTTTTATTTTGTGTTGATTTATTTATATTGGGTAATTTTTAACTACATTTGTTGTTTAGTTTATTTATGATACGTAAATAATGCTTGTACAGAAATAGTAATATAAAACAAAAATATTTGGAATATAAATCAAAGGTTTATATTATAAAATTCAATGAAACGCAAAAGAAAACAGTACAGCATTTCTTTAATATTCGATTTATCGACCAAGACTTAAAAAGTTGATATCAAAGTGCGCATTCAGTTATTAATTTGATATAAGTATATGGTTGGCAAATTTGATTATTTTTCCAATTATTGTTATTGGCATTGGTTTTAGGGTATCGATATTCGAGAACAGATTAATCACTTCGTCTTGAATTAACCATACAAATAATATTATTTTATTGCGCAATCATCCACGATTAGATTTTCCAGAGTAAATAACGTTCATAATCGTCTCGATTAAAAGGGGGAATGAAGTATTCTTCAAATAGACTAATACACGTATTACCGAAAAGTTTCTGGTCAGAAACTTTTTACTTTTGGAGCTCCCAAAGTTTGAAGCACAAAAATACAAAAAAGGTTTAAACCATTCTGCCGAAAACAAATCACAGCTTTATATTACTTCTAAACAAGACAAACTAAAGTTTCGTAGAATTCCCTGTATGACAACTTTATATAATATCGAGTAAATATTTACGTCTCTAATAACATGTTTGACATTTTCTTTTCGGTAAGAGCAAATGAAATTATGACTCAACTGACAGAACTGAGATGTACGATAAGAAATATGTCTGTTATAAGGAGTTTTTTGGAGAAATCTTTTCTTTTTTGTGTAATGTTTCAACCATGCAGAAATTAATTTTTTGGTTTACAAAAATTTAAGTTAATAACAATGTACAAAAATATCTTACTCTAATACCATTAAATAAATAGTAAAAAGAAAATTACAATACTTATTAACTTTTTAAAGGGATATTAAAATTGTTTTTATTTTTCATGGATTTAAAAGCAATCGACGTCACCGTGTGTAAAATAAATAAATAATACATATAAGTATATGCTATATACAATTAAATAGTTATCTTACCTACCCAAGAGGTCATACTTCAGAAACATGGTGTTTGCGAAAAACTTTTAACATACGTTTGAAATTCGCAAATAATACGTATCGTATATCACGTTTAAAAGGTTTTTTGCAATGAAAAATCTGGATAACAACATCATTTCTACCCTTATTTTGATTCTTAGCCGGAATTGCGCAATTGTAGAGGGAGATAGAATATCTGGAGATGATTGGTGGCAGAAAACAGTATTCTATCAAATTTATCCAAGATCTTTTAAAGACAGCAATGCGGATGGAATTGGTGATTTGAAAGGTGAGTAAAAAAAATAATGAATTATATATTAGGAAAAAAGTTTTGTTGAATTGACAAGCAATATAAATTCTTCATTACCTTCGAGTAGGTTAATATTAAAATTATTGTTTATGCGTAATCTTCAGATAGTGCATATATAAACACAATCTTATGGATGCTATCATAATAAAATTACGAATAATAAAATGAAGTATCTATAAATTGCTAAGTTTACTTTATATCTAAACGATTATTTCAAATCTTGATTATTTCATAATAATTTTTAACTTCCTTGCATACATTTGAATTTCTGACTTTACCTAATTTATTAGAAAATGGGATCAAGTTGGGGTAGAGTAGGATCCGAACCACGAACCTTTAAGCCGTGAGTCCGAGACACTACCCACGGGACCACAACCAGAAGTTTGAAATCATTTTTAGTCTAGTTTTAAGTATCTATTATATTATAATCGTATTATTGTATATATAAGTGTAGATTTCAAAAAATAAATAAATAAAATAAGATAAAAAAATCAAACCTGCAGTCGAAATTGTATTATAAATACTGATTTAGTTTGAAAACTCTCAATTGAGTAAAAAAATATAAATAGTTTTTTTTTATACGTAACTTAAACATTGTGTTATATTAATAAAATAAAATAAATTTTGATTTTGAGATTTATTTGCTCACGTCAACGTCAATAAAGTAATTGAATAATGAAGAGTGAAAAATAAATTCAGGTCTGTATTTAAATGTATACAATTATTGTTAATTATAGGGCAGTACTAACTGCTTTCAAGAATAGTAATAAGGGTTGAATACAGATTAGATTTGTGGCAGTTTTGGTAGAGCGTGGTATAAGTGGTTTGACCAAAAGGGGACAATGTTATGGACCAGAAGGTTCATAGTTGGGCTTGTGTGGGAAGGCAAGGTTCCTTTGTGTTCTGGTATAATTTGATAAACTGTATGCTACTATAAACTGATGATTAATTAAGTCTTGTTGCTATTTGGATTATATTCTAGACAGATAATTATTAATTTCGTAAATAACTCCCAAAACGCGTAATCAATTTTTCTTTTTTTCATGCGTATAATTATTCACCTCCTTTAAGAGTTCATCATCATCAATCCATGTCCACTCCCTAGTTGGAGCATATGGTGCCCACAAAGAGCCTCTGTGCATCCGTATTGGCTGCTAACTTCTGCGCATCCTCCCAAGTCAGATTCGCGCCCCGTAGTTCTGACATAAACTGCCGACAAATAGTCAGCAGCAGACGTGAAGATGATGTCTTGAAAAGTAAACGAGCGTGGTTAAGGCTCTCAGGAGGCATCTGCATCCGCATTATATGGCCCAGCCAACCGTATCGCCTCCGGTTGATGACAGCGGCATTTGGTTTTTACTGAGTAAACATCCAATTTTCTGACGGCCTTCATACAATTGAATGTGGTGCTTGCTATTCATAGTCGCACTTCCAGTACTTTTTGAATGCTGCCATTTTCCGTAACATATGCTCCCAGATATTTGAAACTCTCGACCCTTTCAATGACTTGGTTTGACAGAGTCAGAGGATTTTAAGCATCGATACACAAAGTTTATACGGTATATGAGTTTTTGCAATATTTATTTTTAAACCTACGCATGCGGAGAACCTATTTAGCTTATCGACAGTGACCTGAAGGTCCTCGACTGAATCATCAAGTATAACAACATCATCGGCATACTCTAGGTCGCAGAGTTTTTGAGAGGAAGACATGGATCTTTGAATTTAAATTGACTTCCTTAGGTTGAAGTCCATAAAGATTATAAAAAAGAACGGTGCAAGAACGCAACCTTGACAAACTCCGGTGGTGACCTCAAACCAATCTTTGACAATATTATTAATTCTGATTGGGCATTCGCTACTTGAACGACTTTAATAAGTTCGATTAGTTTTATAGGCATCCCATATGCTTCTAGTATTTTCCTGTGAGTGTAGGTCTATGCAATCAAATCAAACGCTTTTTGGAAATCTATGAAGCACATGGCCAAGGAACTATAAAGGTTTTTGTTCTTCTGTAGAATACAGTGTATGTTGTGGTCGTTATGGATATGATCTCCACATGACCTACCAGGCAGGAAACCCATCTGGTTCTATCTTGATGCTCTCATAATGGGTCCTTAAAGTCTTTGCAGTATTACGTATGCAATTGTTTTTCTCGTTAAACTAAATAGAGTGATGCCACGATACTTATCACAGTTTAATGGATCACCTTTTTTATGCAATGCAGTGATCTCTCCGTTCACCCAGTTTTTTGGCTACCTCCCTTGTTCCCACACTTTAGTCATTAGTTGGTGTAAAGGGCCAATAATGCTGGTGACGCTGCTTTTGAGAAATTACGGGTATATATCGTCAACTCCTGATGCCATTCCATTTTTCAAGGATGACAAAGCCATTTTTATTTCAGCCAGTGCCGGAGAATCATCAGGAATGTTGACGGCCCGCCATGCTTGCTGAAGTGATTGAGCGTTTATCACAAATCTAAAGCGTGATTTCAAAAAAGTTTCCGCGTGTCATTTCTTCGAACAGCCCCGCAGTAGCAATTATTGGGTCTCGATGGCGGTGTTTTTCCAGTTTTGTAAAACGTTTAACTGAACGATCCTGCGGTGCTATTCTAAATGCTCTCGCGGCCGTAGAAAAAGCTTTTATTTTGCGTATTTACATTCATACATTTGGAATATCACCCCTGCTGCATTTAGTTATCTCTACGGGTGCACACTTGGTCTGGATCATCTTCATCTCTCAATGCTTTGAGTTTGGCGTGGTCCTCTATTTTCTTCCATGTACAATCTGAAATCCAAATGGCTCTTCTTCCCTATTTCGGGCCAAGAATGTCGTTCGTGGAAGAAACAAGTCCTGATTTAAGATTTATCCATTCCGTTTCAATAAGATATGTATTAGTAGTGGAGAGTTGGTCGTCAATCAGCTAAATGCGTCGACTGACCATGTCCTCGAATCTGACACTCTGTCTCGAAATGTCGTTATGCTACTTATCACTACAAAAATAAAAATTGTTTTTAGACGACAGTATTTCATATACCCCTATTAATTTATAGTTGTAAAAAAATGGTGATATATCTTATTGTAGTTAAGATATAAGTTCACTTGATATTGTTTGTTTGGACTAAAAGTAAATCCAAGAACAAACACAATATAATAAATACATAATTATGAAATACGGTTCTCTTTGCACCCATAGGAATTACAAGCAAATTACGCCATTTGAAGGATTCTGGGATTAGTTCAACTTGGATTTCTCCAATATACAAGTCCCCTATGTACGACTTTGGATACGACATATCAGACTTTTACGACATCCAACCCGAATATGGAACAATGGAAGATTTTGAGGAACTTCTAAGGAAAGCGAAGGAAATGGGTATATTTTTAGCTTATCTCCATCAATAAAAACGCCAGTCTTCTTTGTTTACAAGTCATACAAAAAAAGAAAACCAAAAAGTATTACTCGAAATTTTGAGTCTATTTTTGTTGTTGTTAAAAGATGGAATATTTTTACACACTTAAAGTAACGCTTTAAATGTATCAAATAGATTTACGGCTATTACAGTTCAGACATGTCGTTCATAAGTGAAAATTCAAGTTTACAATGTCTTGAGAAAATAAATTTATTTTTATGTCCCTGTACTGAATTGTGGGTGATCTGAGCTGTCACGACTGTTAAAGATTTTTTTTAAAAAGTGTTTCACTTTAAAAAGAGAAAAATTCGCATTATTTTTATTTACGTAGATTTTTCAAGTGTGAAGCTGTTTTCTACAATTCTCAAATAACTGTGATATAAAAATAGGAATCAAATGGTGGGAAATCGGGATTCGAATCTCGCACCTTTATTTTGTGAGTCTACGACTCTACCACTGAACCACAACCCGGTTCGAATATAGATTAACGTATGCTATCTTAAAAAATGAAGAGTTTATTAGATTTGTTTCTTTTTTAAAAGAGGCAATTCGAAAAAAAACTTGGGTATCTGCTACGTAATTTATAGATTATTTAGTAACGCTTTTAAAAAAAAAATTAAAGCATTAACTTTGTGGTCAAATATTTTGTTGAATATTAGTTAATAATTGGATATAATCACTTATATAGTAAGATTAGCACCTTAGTGTAATTATTATCAAGACGAAAAGACGGTTGCATCTTAAAACCGGTGCACATAGAAAAGTCTGTAAGTGGTTATAAACAATTATTTATTTATGAATTTTTAGTATGAATGTCTTCCGTGTATCTAATTTTGCATTATTCTTTCAACTGTTTTTTTAAAATTATTTACTAAAAGAATAACAGTGAATTTAGAAACACTTAGCCATGATAAAAATCTTATTTACTTATTGTGATCTTATCGATAATTGAACCTGAAACTTTAGCGCCAGAAATAAGTTTCAACTAAACAATAAAGAAGTTTGGTGTTTTTTTATTTTTTTTTATTAGTTAATAGACTTTCAAAGTAGCCCAAAATTCAAATGTATCGTATTACGATTTTTATAAATGTTGCATTTATAAAATTAATTCGCCCGTGGTGTCACTAGTTCTCGTCAGTGAGTTGTTATTATATTTAAAAGTAGAGCCCCGTAGCTATCAAAGTTTTAATAAATGTTGAAAAAAATAACTTCCTGGAAATCAGAAATTTATCACAACACATGTCAACGCTATAATCGTTCGGTTGATTCACAAGAACTTGTGACGTCATTCGCAGTAGTCTTTTTTCATACATTATCGAGAAACTTCGTCGCTCCATTTAATGCTCTATTTTTTACCGCGTGTAAGAAAACATTATTAATATCGAATTTCCCATAGCACTGAACTTCCTCAATCAATTACGTTTATTTATTGACTGTAATTTTGTAAAATTATATTTTGCATATCGTATATGGTGAAAATAAAAAGTTCTGCCATTTTTTTTAGTTAAAATGCATACATCGAAAGAATTAATGAATCAATCAAAGAATAAGTTTTCAAATAAATCTAATCGAAAATGTAAAATAATTTTAAATAGAAAGCATTATTTTAAAGACCTTGAAAACTTCATCGATTTTCTAACTAACAATTAATGTTTGTGGGTACTATATTAATTAGAAATGCTATAGTAATTGGACACATTAAATCTAATGGTCAAAAATAAATTAAATTAACAATTTGTCTCAACCATAAAATAGACACTTTGTTGTGTGTTTTTTCTTAAAAAGGACGTATTAAATCGATTTATTTTCTACCATTAAATTTAGAATGTACAATTACTGTAGCATGTTCATTTACTATAGCACCTATCCTACGTACCCACATGAAAATTAAATAATGCGAAATTTTATCAGTAATTAGATATTTTTACAGAGATATTTCGTATAAATCAGTTATTTATACGAAAATACCCTGAGTGCTTTGTTTTATAATAATAATATATAAGATATACCATTTTAAGGTGAGGCATGTCCTGGAATAATCAAATTAATTCTAATCATTCCGCCTAGGGCGGGCGAAGATAGAGAACTCATGTATTAATATATTATTCACACAGATATCAAGATAGTTATGGATTTTGTACCAAACCACGCCAGTACGGAGGGCGAGTGGTTTAAACAATCCTTGAATGTGAACAGTCCTTATGCAGATTGGTTCGTATGGGAGAATCCTGTCATAGTGAATGGGCAGAGAAGACCACCAAATAACTGGGTACGTGATCACAATAAATGGTATTAATTATGTTTATCTAATTAAATGTTGACCTGGGTCACTGCTCACTCACTCACGGTGAAGTGGTTAATGTGCCTTTCTATCATGCCCGAGGTCTTTGAAGAAGAAGAATCGAAGTTTGATTCTAGACATCACCGACATGTATTTAATATTGATAAAGGGGTTAATATTCATTGCAATATTTCTTAGCTTAGAGAAATGTGTATAAGTATTTTTAAGCAGAAGAATTTATGTTATTAAAAAAAATATAAGCAAATACAACAAAAACGAAGAATTTTAGAGTAAAAATTAAACAGCAGAAATAACAACGAAATTCGGAGAAGATCCCTGTTAGCTGTAATAAAACATTTGATAAAAATATGCACAGTTATTCACTTTCCAGTTTGCACCTTTCCTTAGACGAGTTTTTTAAAAAGAAAACCGGGTAGAACTGATAGCCTAGTTTTTAAAAATACACATGTTTACATAAGTAAATTTTCACAATATTTCTTATGTGTATTTTATAAAACAACTCATCTCGGGAGAATATCATTACCTTATAACTACATAACACTGAGGAACAATTTTTAACAAAAATTTTTTTTAGTTCAGTTTTTCAGCTGTTTTAAAGTTAAATAGGCATGTTGATTTTAAAACTGTAGTTAGTTTTCTTCTACCATGACAACTCGGACAACATACATCGGATCATTGAAAGAGCTAGGGCTCTCCTATTAGCTACAGTAAACCTCCCTCGATCGGGGCGCGGGCAGGGCGGGGTGAATGATGTCGTAGGAGACTAGCGACAGGTTTGTACTTGTCTAGGCTATTCAGTTACACCTGAGACAGCGTAGTGGTGTCGTGTGTCGCTCTTTAAAGAGAAGCGCATTTCAAAGTGGAGTCTGAGTTTTTGTCTGTATATTTATTTATTTAACTTTTTGGACATAATGTTATTTGTGCATTGGCGGGCTTATTGCCAAATGGCAATTTCTTTCAACCAACCTATAAAATAAAAGTTTTATTTTTATAATTCAAGTTACAGAACATATTCAATAGAAAAAAAGATTAAAAAGCCAAGGATATGTAAAAATAGAAATAAGCTTATTTGTTTATAAATTACCTTAAATTAAAACTATTACTCAATGGGAAAAAAGGAAAAAAAAGGAAAAAAGAGAAAAAAAGAAAGGAGGAGAGATTAAGGAAGAGAAAGGAGATGTTTCTTCAGATGTGATTTAAACAGAGATAATGTATTAATATCTTTGATGGTGGATGGGAGATGATTTCACAGTGGAGCCGCATGGACACTATATAAGTATACAAAGAGTTAGGAGAGTTTAGTAGTTTTAATTAACATACAGACTAATTTCCTTCTCTTCAGATCATATGTGTCTCTGCAATTTTGCATGGCAAGCTTTGTGTTTTGTTATATCTGGGGTAGTTTTTCTATTCCCAGCCATGGACAAACGCAACTATTAATATTTGATATCTAAAAATGAACATTGGTGACCAAGATAAATCTTGGGCCCCTCATAAGGTAGGCAAGCATTGTATCTAGAGTTTAGGGATGTGAACAAAGATAACAGAGCCCAGAAATAATTCAAGTGACATTACTTTTGTATAGTGAAAACGAAAACCAAATAAAAAATAGAACATCCCACCATCAGGTATACATTCAGTCCTCATTCTTCATCCCAGATCCAGTATTAAATAGGAGTATGGTAAAGATCACCAACGATGATGAATTTGAAACTAAAGATGACTCTATTTGTAAAGGGTTTGATCAACTTGATATGAATAATTTAGTACAAGATTTGGGACTATGCAAAAAGGTTTCAGAATTCCTAGCATTAAGACTGCACTAGAAAAACTCGCTAAAAAAAGAACCTAACCAATTTCCGATCAAAAAAAAGTGCATTTCTGCAATACTTTCGAAGTGACTGAGAATTTGTGTATTGCCATAATGTACACGGTTTAAAGGAGTTGGGGATTCGAGTCAATAAATCAACTGAATGGCGATTGTTCTTCAATAGCTCAAAGCGGAGTTAGGAGCAAAATTTGTACCTTAATATGTATGTTTTTTGTTTGGTAAAAGAACTGAACAATTTGTGTGATAGCAATTCGATTAACAGTAACTTTATCATAGCCTTTGTATTAAATATATAAATTATTCTATGCGAACAGTAAATTTGGTATTTATTTCCTTTATTTTCCTTTGTATTTATATGTTGTTCGACCTTTGGGATAAAAAGAGAGTATCCTGTAGATAAAGGTGTAGACGTGATAGACTGAGGTTCATTTTTAGATTCAGAAGTCATAAGTGAGTCAAAAACAAGTGTCAGATCTAAGTCAAGAAAATTTGTGTTCCCCGGTGTAATTTACACATGCAAAATATGTACATTCAAAAATTCATAACAAACATTATTAAATTACTCATTTAACAGAAAAAGGAGTGAACACACATACAAACTTCACCCTCACAAATCCACAATTATAAACATATTTATATAAATTCATACACACACACACACACACACACACACACACACACATACAAACACATGATACATTCACGTAAGTTTATTATGTAAACTGCAATAAAAAGTAAGACGCGTAAAAAATCACATAAAAATTAATAAACCAAGCATACAGTGGAGAAATTTATTACTTCTTTTGTATTTAAGTGTATTTCTTGATTAAATAAAAATTTTCTTAAAAACGCTTCTTATCATCGATAAACTTAAAAATAAAATTCATCAATCGTAAAAAAACAAACATCTTACTTACATTTTACAAAAAATAACAAGATACTCTGCGATTGTTTTACCAATTCAGTGCCCTATGCACCATTAGGTCTGAAAAGGGAATCATGATGATGATGATAAAAAATTAAAACCATTGAATTTTGTAAAAAATTAATTGATTGATTGATTTGGTGTTTATTTTGTAGAACTACATATTTAAACTTATAATATTAGAAATCAAACACTTATTTGAGTCTACTGAACACTTAATTTTATTTTTACAAATATAAAAAAATATTTTTGTAAACAAATTTAAAAACAGAAATTTCGTGATAACTGTTTTGCCTTGTTAGGGCATTTTCAAATGAATGTGATTGATTGAATGTCCTTATATAGTTATATAATTCAAGGTACTTAAGTAGAAAATAAAAATAATCTTATAAAGTATAGCATGAACATTAATCACAATTGAGAGAAAAACCAATAGTTAAGGGCAAGGCTTAGTGTTTAATAGGTAATGGGAAAACAATTATCACGAAATTTTTGTTTTTATATATTTAAAAAAAATATTTTTTTATATTGTAAAAATAAAATAAAGTGTTCAGTTGACTCAAATCATTGTTTGATTTCTAATATTATAAAGTAAATAAATTTATTTTTACTTTAAAATGTTTAAAAAAAAATAATGTAAGAAAGGGCAAGATGTTGTATTATTACAATTAAATAGTATTAATAAAACCGACGAACAGTTAAGTGCTTTTAGAAAATCTGCTTGGGAATACAGGAAAGAGCGTGGACAGTATTATCTGCATCAGTTTGCCACACAACAAGCCGACCTTAACTTCAGAAATCCAGCAGTTGTTCAAGAAATGAAGGTAATAATAACGTGTGCACTTTATGCAAACATATCACATTAAACCGTAATTATCCACTGTTAGGTCTTACGCCATTGAAATAATAAACAATTTAGAAGATTGCTACATAAATGGAGTGTCATTATGTTCATATGTGTTATATGCTAGCAAAATTTTATGAGTGCCTTTTTTTAATCGTTTGCCATTTTACACTGTAGCATAATTTATCATTATAGTTTGTGCAATTGGTTTAATCTCAAAACAAATATTATACCATATTGATGCGTGATAGTTCAATTGTTTTTAAAAACAAAGTTATCAGATAAACATAAAAACAAAGACATATTTTTTATCGGAAGTATAGGCATTTATAAGTCACTTATCAGTAATTACTTAACACACTGTGTCACTTAGAATTTTAATGTTATTTATTTACAACTTTTCCTATGATCGCACAAGATTATTACTTAAATTGTTCTGACTTGTATAAAAATATATAAACGTGAAATTTTGAAAATTATTATAGGCCTTTGTTGCCGTTTTGTGAAATACTACAAAATACATAAAGCAAACAACATGAAAAGGGTGTAATATTGGTGTGTATTAATAAATTATATTTACATTTAAGTTACCAATTAAAAATACTTGGTACACTTCCACTCACTTATTTGACCAATAAGCACTTTCACATCGACATCTTCAGATTGGTAAAATTTTATATCAAGTATTGCCAATAAATAATTTAAATCGGAACATGAAAATAATGTAAATTTATATTATTTATCCTCAATGAAATTAAAATCAAAACTCTTTGATATTTTCTATTGCAAACTGTAATTATTAACTGTCTCTGTAAGTAAAATACATTACAGTCATCAGCCGTTGAAAAAAAAATGGACCCGAAAATATTATTTTAAATAATTTTATCTACGTCAAGGCATAAATGCCTGATATTTAGAAAAATGCTAATTGTTTTTATTATTATTTTTATTCAAAAGAATAAACATAATTAGGAAATAATTATTTTACAAAAATGTAAAATACAGTATTTACATGTCCCGATAATCTGCTTACCGAACCGTGTTATTATTTATTTACTTTACTTAGAAACTTGTAATATTATTTTAAACAAAATGCAGCAGGTAAAGTCCATTGAAATCTTTAAAAATCTCTGCTTTATGTGTGGATAACAATAAAATTTCATATAAATCATTCTAGGGTGCCTTCTAACACAAACGACATTAATTTGTGTTTACTTGGTTCACCGACTCTTTGTTAGTAAATATAAGTATATCTAGAAACTGTATAAGTTAGTGTATTTTAGTATTTGCATGTTGGTGTAGTGAGTGTCCTGGCGAAGAGACGTGCACGTCTCGAAACCGATAGGCATGAAAAGTCGGTAAGCGGTTATATGCTAATATTTACTAACATTAATTAAAATATTTGACCACAAAGTTAATGCTTTGAACATAAACAGAAGGTATTTATGGGCTTATTAAACATTCGAACGCACTGTGCTTGTCTATAAAATTTAAACATACCACAACCAAGTTTTAACTTATGGATACACATAATTCTATTAGTAATCCTAATCGTGTTTACTTGGAATGAAAAAAGTTGTGTTTGGCCTAATTTTTGTACTGTATTTATAGAATGTCATTCGTTTTTGGATGAAGAAAGGAGTCGCTGGATTTAGAGTTGACGCCATTAATTTTTTGTTCGAAGTAAACAAAAAAGATTACGGAGGAAGGTATCCTGATGAGCCGAGGTCTGGAATACCAGATCTCATGCCTGACGATTACGAGTACTTGGATCACATTTATACAAAGAACATCAATGAGTCATATTGGATGATATATGAGTGGAAGAAGCTTTTCGATGAATTTTCGAAAACTGACAACGTTACAAGGTAACTAATAATTCCAACATTACTAGGTATAATGCATAAATTATACTTGATTTATTGTTGGAAAACTTAAATTGTATTTATTAGTTAAAAACCAAAAAGATTGAAATGTGCCTTTGAACTATAGATGCCCGACTTAACATGGAATTTTCTAACAAGTCGGGACATAAAAAAATATAATTGTGCTCTATGATAAAATTGTGTATTATATGCATTAAATAAAAAAAATAAAAAATGAAAAAACATATTTTTAAAAGCAGTGCATTTGCTTTGTACATGTAGTTATGTATACGAAATACTAATTACAGTTATTTAGATTTATGAAGGTAATGAATATTATATGATGTACGATGCAAATTACATGAGATTTAATTTTCACAAACAAGTACTAATAATTTATAGAAAAATAGTTTTAGAGATTAGACGGAACGTACCTATTTGTTGGGAGTTGTCAAGCGTTGAAAGAAAGCGATTTGTCTGGTATTTTTTGTTTTATAACATTTGACAACGCCCTCTGTTAGCCGGCCATGTATGTTTTTCGATATTCAGTTTAATGTATTAATATACAATTTGTTCAAAATATTTAATAATTTAATTTAATATGTTACAAACAATTAAATCACTTAAGTCATTTAAGTTTTTATTATATTATATATAATTTTAGTATTTTGTTATTTAAATACGGTTCCTCGCCAAAAAAAAGACAAAATATTGTGCTTCAAGAGGCACATAACACTGAGTCAATAGTAGGTACAAGTATTTAAAGTATTTTGTTTAATAAAAATATAAAATATTGCCTTTTTAATAAGTTTAATTGTTTAGATTAAACGCATATTTTGTTTAATTGATAAGAGTGTTCCACAGGATGGCAATGATTGCCATAACATTTTTTTGTATAAAAAAAATATGGGATTCAATCAACATGGATAAGTTTATAAGTCATCCCATTTATTATGTGTCAACAAGAACCCACAGTGCTAAAGTTGCCAAACACACGTGAAAGTTGTAAAGTTTTAAATTCATTAAAAATCGCGATACATAAAATTGAAAATACCGAAAGAAAAACTCGTTTATTGACAAAAAACAAATAGAAAGACCCACGCTTCTTAAAACGGTTTCGGTTGTGTGGAGAAATGTACTTTCACCGTGTCCGCGCGGAATAAAGTATGACATTTTGAGCGTGAAAAGCAGAACCTTGGACGAGTGTTTTTGACGCGATGCTACTGTTCGGAAAAAAAAAAATAAAAAAAGTCGAGTGGAGATTAGTTCGCCTCATAGCATACTGGTCAGTGCGTTTGCCTACCATGCGTGATTGTTTTTTTTTGCAATATTTCATATTTCCTGGACATTCCACGGTGAAAAATTTTGAAAATTTTCATTAATATGTATTACAAATTTATTAACTTATGTAATGACTAGCATATCACTAGGTTAGATGAGGGAATGATAATGTTTGTGTAGCATCTTGCTATTTTTAAAACCCTTTTTTTTGTATCAGATTGATGATGACAGAGGCCTACGCTGATATCAAAATGACGATGAAGTACTACGGGAACTCTACAACAGAAGGAGCGCACGTTCCTTTCAACTTTGGATTAGTTTCTGAAATCGATGGATCGTCATCTGCCAGAGACATCAAATATTTAATTGACAGATGGTTGGCTTACATGCCGCATGGCAAAATAGCCAATTGGGTCGTAAGTTTTTTATTTTTAAATAAAGAAAAGAAACCTTACTATGTTTAAGTAAAATATTACAATTTTGAGGCTATTCTCTATATAACTAGTACAAGAAAAAATGTCTAATTTTATAAACGACCCTAAAAAATTGTAATTAGGTTATGTATTTCCGTAATTTAAATTAATTATGTATATTTGAAATGTTTTAACGTTGAGGAATTTGGCGTTTAAGAAAATTTAAATGTAAATGTCAAATGTCCGTTTTACGTTTCAAACTAAATTATTATCACTGATAATAGAAATGTTTTAAGAGTAAAGCGCTTTTGAGGAAGGCACTCTCTCATAATGGTGCTGTACACAATGTAACTGTCCGCCCTTTCCACAGATTATTTGTGATGACAAGAGCTGTTTTTCTCTTGTTTTACAGATATGTGTATATATATATATATATATACATATTTTAATATATATTTATTTAGTATATATGTTAAGATGAACCGTGATAATCAAGCCATAAAAAGCTTTTATTTCACGGTAGTTCAATCTATTTAATGCATACATTCAACACAACTAAAAAAGTACCCCTTGGCACTTGGCAGCATTCCAAATTTCAACTTATATCAAATACACACAGTCAAATAACAAAACTACTCTGAGTAAAAAAAAAACACTAGCAAAGAAACCCTTAAAAATTCTCACAAAACCCCGAGTAATAATGCGCTTCAGCTGTAGAGACGCCATTTCACTCTATTCCATATAACAAAAGCGTTGCAAATTTCCAGTTTAACAACAGCGTGTAACGGACGGTTCCGTCACTGCGCTTGCGGTTCTCGACCTGAGTACCTACGGCCTATTGTTTTGCTGTAAACTAAAGCTAACTTCGTGTTGAATAATCCAAGAATGAACTTTTTCCGTAAGGGCGGCTGAATAGCGTCAAAACCTTGAAAACTTTGCAATGATACTGTTGACAAAAAATAGTTTTACGAAATAAGAATAAATAATAACAATGAAAATTGTTATAATTATTAATAATAATTAATATCAATTTTTATTAAACATGTATTTAAAATACCAATAAGTGCTATGTAAAAACAAAATCTACACCATAAAGTAAACGAATACTTGCACTGATTTTATTATTTACAGATTGGAAATCATGACAACTCAAGAATTGGGTCTCGGTACGGAGAACAGAGGATTGATGGGATGAATATGTTGGTTCTTTTGCTACCAGGAATTGCTGTTACGTACTCTGTAAGAATACATTTTGAGTTAATCATAAAAAATTGTCGTTATTATTCGATTGAGATTCGACACAACATTAGATTTTCAAGAAGTAAATTTACCGTGAAAACCAAATTTAAAAAAAATAAAATCCGTTTTTTTGCAAAATAAAAAAAACCAACATAAAAATAAATAAAAAAATTGTGGGTGATGTGGATATCAGATATTTATTAAACAGATAAAATATATAGTTTTTAAAAATAACACGATTTCACAGAAGTAAATAAAGACAATAAATGATCTCAAATTGAGTAACACTACAGAACCAGATAATATTCGCTCAAAACTACTAAAATCAATTCGGAGTCACATTGCAGCTCCACTGGCTTACATATATAATCTCAGCTTTAATACAGGAATATTTCCTAGGCACTTGAAGGAATCTTTTATTATACTTATCTTCAAAAATGATTATAAACACTTAATCTAAAACTATCGACCCACTTCATGACTAAATAATATCTTAAAAATAATAGATAAAATAGTTAAACAAAGATAAAGCTATTTCTTAGAGCATAACAACTTACTGTCTAATAATCAGTTCAAATTTCGGGCAGGGTTAAGCACAGCAAACGCCATAGTTAAGTCAACCGAGACAATTACATCTATAGATAAAAGTAAGAGATTCTTAGCGGTATTCCCAGATTAAGCAGAGGCATTTGATACCATTTCTCATAAAAAACTTATATAAATATTATGAAATATGGGTATTCAGGCAATGATCCTGGATTGGTTTAGAAATTTTGTATCCAATAGATCACAAAAAGTAAAAATTGGCGATAAACTAGTGATGTTGCTTTGTTAGACTATGGTGTTCATCAAGGAGTATATTTGGACCGCTGCTGTTATTAGTATATATTGACGGGTTTGGTAAGAGTGAATCTCTTGGACAAATAATATCTTTTGTTGTTCATACAGTATTTATATATAGTGCCCCAAATTGAGCTAAAGTTCATGATAAAGCCGACAAAGATATGATGAGGCTAAAAAAATGGTTAAACGACAATTTGCTTATTCTCAATGCAGACAAAACGAAGTTTTATCAGTTTTAGCGCAACTTCGATAGGACAAACAAACTCCGGATATGAATTAAAATAGCATCATTGCATAAATAGTGTAAATTATAAATCTACAATATTAAAAAACGTAACTAGAGTAAAATATTTGGGTTCAAAAATAGATAAGTTCATAAGATGGAACCTACAAACTGAATAAATTTTTAATAAAATGACCAGTATGATATTTTTTTTCATTCCTTTAAGAAATATACTAAGGATAAAAGAACTAAAACCATTGTATTATGGATTGGTTTCATACTATTCATATTTCATACGATTATTAGAAAATGGGAATCGAGTTAGGGTAGAGGGGAATTCGAACCAATGACCTTTGAGCCGTGAGTCCAAGATACTAGTCACGGGACCACCACACCATTCAGATTTGCTATGGTCATAATACTAGGCACTTCAATAAGGATCTAATTTTACAGAGAGGAGATAATATTTTTTGGTTCAAAGGCAGCAATACTATATAAACCCAAGGATGTATAACCTAATCCCAGATTCATGAAAGTGTGGTTGGATTGCCTGGCTGACGAAGGTGTCGACTGCATTTTTAATATGTATCGGTCAGGGGGAGGTCAGAGAAGTTGTTGTCTGATATAGAAGGACGTAAGTTGATTTTATAGTTTTACTGGTAATGACTTAGGATTAAGGTATTCGAGGTATATTTACTAATTACTTTTAAATCTGGAAGTAGGGCACACATAAACATATTTTTATTTGTGCTCTTATAATAATAATAAAATTGTAATAGTTTTTTTTTTATTTATCTTTAAAATGAAAATATATTTACTTTCTTAATACAGGGAAGCTGGCATTTTAATACTTATTTTTGTAAATTTATTTATTTTGACGGGTGTATTCAAATAGATCGATAAATTGATTTCTAGTTTTAAAGGTTATGACAAAGGATTTAGATATTTGTGTTCTATATTTTTGAGTACATTTATAATTTAAATTATATCTGGAATTAGGGCACACATAAACATATCCTTATGTGTGCTCTAGTAATAATACAGTATAAACGTGTATCTTATTTATAAATATTTTTTTTTTGTATTATGTCTTAACTTTAAGTTTAAAAAACGATTAAAATGGATAAAAATGATTTAATTAAGTAAATGATATTTATGACAAAAATAACTTTAAAATATACATAATTTACTGCCTTAGAATAAGAAAGCTATCCCTAGTTACGCAGTTTAGATGACTTACCAGCTAAAACAAAAAATATGTACGTATACGTTTACTACTCAGTTAAGGTATTGTATATTTTGAAATGTAAATTGCGGTAATAAATTTGTTACAATTTTAAAAATAATACAAATTTTTAAATATTTGATAGTAAACTTATATTATAAAGTGTTGTTACAGAGATGATTAAAGTCAAACAAAGCAAAACAAGTTCCAAGGGTTTGTCTAGATGTTTTTTTATTATTCTTTAATTGAAAATGTCATATTTACAATTTTATATATCTCATCAAATTCCCAGTAAACTGTAAACGCAGTTTTTTTGCAGTGATTTTAATATTTTGAAACTTGAATAGGGTGAAGAAATAGGCATGGTGGATACAGAAATAAGTTGGAAGGATACAGTGGATCCACTCGCTTGTAATACAGACGATCCTGTCAACTATTGGAAGAAATCCCGAGATCCTGTAAGGACTCCATTTCAATGGAGTGGAGAAGTGAATGCAGGTAATTTAAACATCTGATAATGAAATTTAATCCTAATAGGTAGTTAATAACGTTTCGATGCGGTTTGCTTGATAATTCTTTAAATACTAAGATTAGTAGGTAATACACAACTTTTATGATACATGGCGAATATGCCTGTGTTTTACGCATCGCAGTCGCGGGTTTGATTCCTGATAAGATCACGAAAATAAAAAAAAAAACCTTTTTAAAGCATTTTGTATTCGTTAAGGAATTTGGCCTGTTATGGTGTAAACAAATAAAATAAAATTTTTGTAGTAAAATACACAAATAGATTTAAGGGGCTTCTCTTACTAGGCATACATTTTTAATATAAATTAAGAAAAAACCAATAAAATAAAAAATGAAAGATTAGCTTAAATTTCTGATAAAAAAATATTATGAAAAGTATCTTTCTTACAATTCTGGGTGATTTTTTTTATAATAGCTGAAAAATTACCATATTTGGTATATTCAGATCTAAAAATAAAAACAATATTTTTTTGTAGACATTCAACATAAAACTCTACTCTCATACTGCATGGTTAAGATTAATAAATTAACATATTACAACAGAGATGAAGAACATTTAAGAAAAGGTAAAATAGAAGTCTAGGCATCTACAGGGCTTATGACCTGTCAATGGCTGGTTTAAGTGGCCACTTTACACACTGTGTAACATTCACCATTCTGCCTATATTTGAACATCTATATTCCTTCAATTCTTTCATCTGTTGATGTTTGTGAAGTTAAAGAGCTGAAACCTTTATTTATGCGGGTGAGATTCATCTAATTGAATTATATCACCTACATACTAGGCAACGCCTGAAAATGTTATTTTTTCAATTTCTATACTTCTTCATGGACCAGGTAATTTATCAACAATATTTTGAGTTTGTCCAAACTTTTGTAGACAAAGACTGGATTCAACTTCCTGGGGAGCTGTTTATATTAACATATTACAACAGAGATGAAGAACATTTAAGAAAAGGTAATATATAAGTCTAGGCATCTATTACCTTTTCTTAAATGTTCTTCATCTCTGTTGTAATATGTTAATATAAACAGCTCCCCAGGGAGTTGAATCCAGTCCTTGTCTACAAAAATTTGGACAAACTCAAAATATTGTTGATTAATAAATTATTTCGAGCGCTTTTCCTCGTGTAAAGAACAGATTATTAATTCAAGATGCCTACTCATTAAAAAGCACTCAATGGTCAATAAATGATAAGCAAAGCTTACCGTAAAGTTGAATCGCTATTTTGTATGAAAACCATTACTCAAAAATAAAGTAAATGTTCTCTAAAGGATTTTTAAGAATAAAAGTTTGTTTGCAAAACATATCGAATATTTGTCTTATTTGTAATATATAAGTCTAGGCATCTATTACCTTTTCTTAAATGTTCTTCATCTCTGTTGTAATATGTTAATATAAACAGCTCCCCAGGGAGTTGAATCCAGTCCTTGTCTACAAAAATTTGGACAAACTCAAAATATTGTTGATTAATAAATTATTTCGAGCGCTTTTCCTCGTGTAAAGAACAGATTATTAATTCAAGATGCCTACTCATTAAAAAGCACTCAATGGTCAATAAATGATTAGCAAAGCTTGCCGTAAAGTTAAATCGCTATTTTGTATTAAAACCATTATTCAAAAATAAAGTAAATGTTCTCTAAAGGATTTTTAAGATTAAAGGTTTGTTTGCAAAACATATCGAATATTTGTCTTATTTGTTTTAAATATAAAAAAATGAACTACCAATCGAAATCTTCTTAAGAATTAAAATAATATTAACAAATTTCAAAAGGGATTAGAGAACATTTTAGAGAAGGGAATATGGAAGTTTACGCATTTACAGGGCTTATGATCTGTTATTGGCTCGTTTAAGTGACCACTTAAACCAGCCAATGACATGTCATAAGCCCTGTAAATACTTAGACTTCTATATTTCCTTCTCTACAATGTTCTCCATCCTTGTTGTAATTTTTTTATCTTAATGACTTCCTTGGGGGTGAAATCCAGTCTTTTGTCGAGAAAACATTTTGACAAACTCAAAATTTTGTACTTTAAATAATAATCCACAGTATATTAATTAACCGTAATCAAATTATTACTTTTCAAAATGTCTGGATTACTTTAATTCAGTAATTTTACTACACCTCAATCAATTTTGTTTTGACTTTCATGAACTTTATAATGTTAGTATAATAAATAATAACACACACATTTCTAATAATTATACGCATACTTTTTTCGTTACATACACGTAAACATAAGGTAATAAAACAGTTGATATATTCAATAATTGAATAATAACTTAAAAATTTATGAAAAGTAAGAGATGACTGTTTTATAAAACCTCAAAGGTGTAGAAAAGTCTAAAAACAAAGTCTATTCCCCTATATGGTCAAATTTAGTATTTTTCTAATCCCTAGAATAAATATACTCGATCATATTAAGGATATTGAATAGTATTATAGTAGTTTTGCGAATGGTTTTTCTTATCGTCATCAACAGTTGCGCTACAACCCGTCATGGGCCCTGGCCTCCTCCAGAATCTGTCTCCATTCCTCCCTGCACCCTGCGTCTCTTCTCCAGCTTGTCAAGCCAATTGCTCTAATGTCACTTTCCATATTATCCAGTCATTTTAATTTTAGTCTGCCTCTGCTTCATTTAGAGAATCTATTTCGTGGTACGATTATCATTCATTCTGTGCACATGGCCCAACCATTGTAATCTTCTTATCTTTAAGAATTGTTGGCTGGATTGGTGCTTCTTCTTATAGTGTAATTTAATGTTTTCAGGATTTTCTTCCAATGATAGAACATGGCTTCCAATCAATAAAAATTATAAAATGGTTAATTTACACAAACAAAAATCTATGAAAAGAAGTCACTACAAAATTTATCAACAATGTGTTAAGCTTAGATCACTATCGACGTTTTTGCATGGGAAATATGAATCAATCGCTTTTAATGATGAAGTGTTTGCTTTTTTAAGGTAAGTTATCAAAATGAATAATATAAAGTTTATATTTGAAGCACTAACTTTGTGGTTATTCAAATAATGATATCAAATTACCACCCGTGAAAGAAAAAAAAAACACTTGATTTATTGGGTCCACGTGTAGTATTTAGTGAACATGATAGAAATAAAATAAAAAGGAATCAATTCATTAGTTACATAAACCTTGACAAAGAAGCTTGTTTGCTTTGAAACCGGTCGGTGAAAAATAAAAATTAGTGGTTAAAAACAAAGTTGTTTTATTTATTTTATTAAAATGAATAATGTTTCTATCAATTAATTGATTATCAACAAATTCCTTGTTTAACAAACATCATACTATGTCACAAGGGCGAATCGTCAAAAGAGGCGATTATACACAGATTACCATTATATTTTAATTTCGATGGTAATGTTTTATAGTAAATATGTTTATGCGAAAATAAATAAAATAATTGTTTTTT
Organism: Micrasema longulum; assembly: GCF_059751315.1. Taxonomy (NCBI): domain Eukaryota; kingdom Metazoa; phylum Arthropoda; class Insecta; order Trichoptera; family Brachycentridae; genus Micrasema; species Micrasema longulum. The sequence goes on along the minus strand of NW_028279953.1, from coordinate 104,295 downwards.
ATTAAAAATCACTACCACCGTTTATATATTCCTACAGAAAAATATCTATGAAAGGCGTCCAGCGCACAGCCCGTTCTTAGTGAAATATGAAACTAACCTATTACCTCAGTTTATTACTCCATACAAAAAAGTACACTATATTTTACATCCTTAACTCAGATTTATTAGAACTAAAACAAGCTTGCAGATTACGAAATATTTGACGATTCTCTATTTGAAAACTAGTATTTCAAACATTTTCTTTGATAGGATACCGTTGTAATAAATATTATGTATCATATAGGACATGTGGCGTTAGCAGGGGCCGTTTTTGACATTATTCATTTTAAAAGGAATCGGCCAGTGCTCAGTGTTGACAGTTACTGCTGAATGTCATTGTGGTTTTGTTAATGAAACAAGTATGGTATTAAAATAGTGTATAATAAAGCTACGTTTATCGCGTGGTTGATAATAATGATTGTTTAAGTTGATTTTCACAGAACCACAGAAAAAATAGTATTATTTAAATTATATTACTTACATATTATGTACTTATATTAATGAGCATTTTTTGTAGATTACTTATAAAATAAATCACGGCTCGCCACAGTTATGTCATCCGCTATCCGCACCTAATTGTACACAGGACACTGCATTGTAAATCAAAGTGAGATGATAGGTCTTAAACTTCAGAAAGTCCAGAGATAGCGCTGTTTCGCATTGTAAAACTATTTTAAAACTAATATTTCTTGTTGATTTTTCCAGCAATAGCATTTAGTACGCGAGGATTTTTTAATGAAAATGGTGGTGCACCATTTTTTCAAATATTTTTTTTAACAAATTACAACAGGGATGGAGAATACCTTAAATAAGGGAATATGGAAGTCTAGGCATTTACACATTTGAACAAACTCAAATATTGTAATGAAACCAACTGGTCCAAGAAGAAGTTTAAAAATTGGAAAATTGTTTTCAGGCGTTGCCTAGTATGTGAAATAATTCAGTCACTAAAATCAACAAATGGAAGAATTGAAGAAATATGGATGTTCAAACATAGGCAAAATGGTGAATGTTACACAGTGTGTAAAGTGGCCACTTAAACCAGCCAATGACAGGTCATAAGCCCTGTAAATGCCTAGACTTCCATATTTCCTTTTTTAAGGTATTCTCCATCCCTGTTGTAATTTGTTAATCTTAATGACTCCCGAGGGGGTGAAATTTGGACATTTGGGCATTTGGACAAACTCAAATATTGTATTGTATTTTTGTTACGTATTCTGTTGAAAACTATTTAATAATATATCCATCAACACATGGTTTTTGGTTTCAAAGAGTAAGGGATACGTTTTTTATTTGTTTCTTTGCATGTGTGAATAAATAAATAAAATAAATAAATTTAAAACAAATAAGTTGAAGTAAAGCGTTAAAGCTTGTCAAGTATGCTTACAATGTAATGAATCATTACGCAGGTACAACGTTTTTCTAAGTCGGCTTTTGAAATGTAAGAATTGCTTTGCTATTGTGTAATAAATTATCACGATAAGCTACAATTAGTGAGCTAATGCAGCGCTCTGTGTGATATTAGTTATAGAAAAGGGTATGAGTATGAAAATCAAATGACCTATTTTATGCTTCCCTCTTTTGGTCTTTATAAGACGCTAAGTATACATCAAGCATTTCTATAAAAATATACGATTTTTAAACACAATCGTTTTTCTAAATTATTTACTGTCTTTATAAAATGAACACGAAAGCATCGCTTTTGAAAATTGTTTTCTTTGAGCATTTAGTTTTATTTTCTATTAAAAAGATTATGTGTGTTAAAATGAAAGAAATCGTAAAAAAACAAAAACGTACACAGATAGTATAAAGGTGGTGGCCTCTGTCGTGTAGTGGTTAAGACACTTGAGTGTCACACACAGAAGGTTCCTGCAGGCTTATTCTGTCACAATTTCGTTTTGTAAGTTCGTTCGTTTGTCATATATCCATCTCATTCTAACGCAATCAAAACCACATTTCGCTCTCGTTCCATCTCATACTATACGAATGAATTTACGAAACGAATTATTTACAGCATAAGGCCATAGTTTTTGATTCTTGGTGAGAATACAAAAATAAACATATGCTTTTTTTTCAAGCCTGGGTGCTATAGTTAGGCCTCTTGGCCAGTTGTGGCGCAAAAAAAAATAGTTATAATAAAATAAATGAAAATATAGACATAAATCATAAATAAATTGATTCAACAACGCTACGACTTTTTAAAACGGCAATATTTCTACACCACGGCTATGTACAGAAATTAATCGAATAATTTTACAGTAAGCAGATATAAGTTCTTCATTTCGGACGTTCGAACTAAAAAACTCATCGCATGGTCATAATTCCTGAACTCCTGAAACGTGGCAATGTACTCTTATTATATAATATAGATAAAACAAGGTCAAGTTATTTTTAAGTACGTTCCTAGATTTCCCTATTTCCCACATCTCAGGATCTAATTAAATTGTATTTTAGGTCTCTTCGTGGACATGATTCGTATGTTGTTGTAAGTAATATTGGAAAAAAAAGACAGAAAGTTAATCTAAAAAGTTTCGACAAACTCGAAGACAGACTAACTATCGTTGAGGCCAGTATCGACTCAAGGAAAAAGGCTGAGTAAATAAATACATTTTACATTTTCCTAAAATTAAAATTAGCTTTATAATCCTGCATTATCTCTCTGTTCTTGCCTCAGCAATAAAAATATCATTATGTGAGATAAAAAGGTTGTGAATCGAGTTGCGGTCTCAAGGCTAGTGTCGCGGACTCACTGATCAGAGGTCTCGGGTTCAAACCCCGCTCTACCACTACTTGATTCTTGAATAGGAAGTTATTTACAACTCGTTGAGAACTGCCCCTAAAATTGAAATATTTGGGTTAATCACACGAAGAAAAATGTTTCTTTTACGAGTATTAAAGTAAAAGCTGGGATACTATTATTTTAAGTTAAATGATATTCTTTTGTCATAATATTTTCAAATAAGGGATTTCATCTCCTTATCCCCAATTAAAATAAAAAAGCAAGGTAACAAAGTTTTCTTCGATTGTCCTTAAAGTAAAATAGATTTTTCCGTACAAAAATGTTTGTTTTTTTTCGAAACATTCAATTATAAGTGACCGACAAAGATATTATTTACATACTGATATAAAAAATTAAAGATAATTTCCTATTATTATCGTGAAACAAAATGTTTTTGAGAAGATAATAATAAGTATTGGCTCTAACAGGGCTTATGATCTGGCTAAATATAAATATTTTTCTCTCTGTGTTTAAATAAATGTCAATTTTGAATATTTTCTATGAAGCTAAGAAAGTATAAGTATTCAAACATAAATCCCGTTAATGCTAAAATTTCAACGCTTTTTAACGTACAAGAAGAATTAATAAAAAAGCAATGTAAAAATAATCACAATATAAGTATATTAATACTATCAACATACTAAATTGTAACTATTTCTTTGGATAATGTCCAGGGTGTACTATTAAAATTACGAGTAAATAATTTGCAGATTCTAGTGCTGCGATTTGGTATGCAAATGTTGAACCTATTTAAAAACAATGGACAGTTCAAGAGATCGTTTAGTAATTCAAATAAAAATAAACTAAATTAGTATTTCATACAGTAAAATATTCTAATAAATTTTATTTTTCTCTAACTCGATTGGATAATGTATAAAATGCATGTTTTTTTGTTTAAGGGATATTATTGACACTGGGTTACTAGATTTGGATCCATACGAGTCTCTGGTACTTTTGTCTTCTGTGGCGAGAAAAACGAATTCAATATACAGTGTTATTATTAGTATCGTAATAAATACAATTCTAACAAATTAATAAAAAAGTGGGTAAATTTGCTAAGCACCGGAGTTTTAGACAGAGTTAAAACTGACGAACACTAAAAAAATAAACACATTATTTGTGCTGCACTGTATTTTTACAATAACGAAAAAAGCGGGTGATTCTATAAAAAAATCGCTATCATTTCCCTATCCACAGGGGTGCAAAGAGCACTAAATTGGTACTCTAATTGCAGCATATTATCAAACATACAAACGTAGATCATTTTGCATATAGATGGCAATAAATGCTTCAGGCGTCAGTTCAGGAAATATGAATGGAATATTGCACCATCGAACCACCTTTAAAATGTATTGATGTTTAACGTCAACCTTCCCAAAAATTGAACCGAAGACTTTAAGCATGGTAGGCATACGATCTTACCTCTGGACTATGAGGCGAACTTATCTCTACTCGATTTTCCTTTTAATATTTTTTACATGAGATTAAAAACACTTGACAGAACTTCATTTTTAATAAGTAATGAAATATCGTACTCAAATAATAAACAAATTTTGAAAAAAATGTATTTTTGGTTTTCATTTCTTTTCACATTAATCTATGTAACTTTATTTTATCTTCGATTTCTTGTTAATATTCAAGTACATTTATACTACAAAATTTTAAAACATTATCTTCCTAGTGTCCATGTCAAAAAGCGTACAAAAGACTCCATAAGTACTAAAAAAAGGACTCCATAAGTACAAAGTAAGAACAGCAATTTGTAATAAATATGAAGGTACAAAACGACGATCAGTTTTATGATCAGTTCATCAGTCCAATGACTACATAATTAATATCGCGGCGGCCTCCGTGGTGTAGTGGTCAAGACGCTTGACTCACAGACGGAAGGTTCCGGGTTCAATTCCCGGTGAGAACACAAAAATTAAATGTGATTTTTCTCAAGCCTGGGTGTTTTGTAATGTAATTCACCACTGTAATTGGGCCTCCTGGCCTGTTATGGTGCAAAAATAAAATAAAATAGTATTGCCAAGAAACATCACGTTCTTAATTTTATGATAAAAATCTATTCAAATTAAATTTGTAAAATTATAAAAACCATAGATTTTTAATAATATTACAAGAAAAATAGAATGATAAATTAAGTTATTAACAACTCCTTGAATAAGGCCCCAATAATCGAAATATTTGAGTAAATAATAAGAACGCAAATATTTTCTTTTAAAAAGAAAAAAAATAAAAGAGAGAGGAATACCTTATTCCCAGAGTTTATGATCCATCGTTTACTGGATAACTCAAACCAGAAAATGAAAGCTCATTAGCGCTGTAAGCGGCTAGATATCCACACACAATAAGTATAGTATTCGAATCGAGTTGTGGTCCCGTGGCTTGTGTTGCGGACTCACGGGCTAGAGGTCCGAGCCTCGAACCCCAGTCTGCCCCAACTTGATTTCCATTTTCTAATAGTCAATTGTGTACAACTTGTTCAAAATGGCTACAAAAATTTGATAAAATATAAATTGTTTTGGTAAAATATAAAAAAATGTTTCCTTTTTTATCAAAATGGAAAAAAAAGTTTTTTTTAAATATTTTCTACGGAGTAAAATTCATAGGTACCTAGTCAAAATATTAACTAAAAAAACTTAAAACAAAAGACCTAAAATGTTGTTTTGAAAAAAAAAACCTTACAAAACATTATAAATAAGTGGGTTTAAAACTCGTACAGTCAAAAATAAACATTTGAATTATGCCATGTCCGAAATAATGAGATCATTTACCACTCGTCTAGTCGTGAATAAACACGATTTAATAAATGTGGGTGAATTTATTTACATATTGAGTACGTAAATCATATAAATATCGCTTAATGGAGCAATGACTAAGTTCACCGTTTTATACCCAGTTATCTATACAGTATGTTTTATAGCATTTATGCAGTAATAAAAATTTAAAACAATAATATTATTGTAATAGTCTCAACGCAAAATTATAGCGAAAGTTGCAATGAGAAACATATAATATGTCGATGACGAAATATCACATTAAAAAAACATTACCAAAAAATACAAACAATTTAAAAAATACCCCACAATAGGCTTAAGTTTAACAATGACTTACATGAATAATTGAAGAATTATATCGAATGAAAAATTGAAATCTTAATAATTAAAAAGTACACGATGATAACTAACCACACGAGATATAGCATAATTCCACCTCATGTGTGCCATGAACCCAAGCGAGCTTCTAAAAATATTAAATACTCGTAGATGAGTATGTGGGCGAAAACAATTTTTCTTTTTAATTATACAGTTAGCAAATAACTATTAAATATTGGAGTTTCAAGTTTACAGCCTAAAAGATAAATGTTGTTCCTAGAAATCTAAACAGGGAACTCACGTATATATATTATTAGTGCTATTCTTAGTTTTCAACAATGAGGAAGTTCAGTGATTAAAAAAAATAAAAATGTTAATGAACTATTAAACTAGCCGAAAATTAAAAAAAAAAAAAATTATATCGTATTATCAGCGCCACGATTTTTTAAAGTTTTGTATTTCTGAAATAACTCCGCGTGTGACGTCAGAGGTTCATTTCCGCTTATTCTCATTCCGTTCTTCCCATTGGTCCAGAAACGACAAGCAGACCGAAAATCTTCCATATCTCTCAGATAATAGGTTGATAAATCAGTGACGTCATTAAAAGTAGTGCGTTTTTATGAAAATATATTTTTTTATTTTTTCCGTACATTTTCAAAAATTTTGCCGTACAATTTAATGCTCTAATTTTTACCCAGCGCAAGAAATCATTTTTTGTATCCAATTTCCCGTAAGGCTGAAGTTCTTTATTGAAAAACAACCACGTCGTCCCGTCATTCCCTTCTATGATTGGAAAAAATGATGCTGTTTTTTTACTGAGTTTTAAAGGTCACCACCGCTTGTCAAAATTTAAAAAAAGTTGAATTTATACACGTACGCCTATCGCTTAAATGCCTAATTTAGATTTATAAGGTCCTTCAAAGCACGATGTATCCTATTTTGAGATCCCCTTCTTTTTTACAGACACTGACTCCGTAGCTCGCGCATAAGGTAAACGAGTAATATTTCACACATTTGAAGAAAAAAAAGATTTGTATCCTCGCATCATTTTTTCATAGCGTCGTGTTCTCCTCTATCGGTTCGTTTTAAATGGCTAGGAATAAAACAAGTGTTTGGTTAAGGAGTTTTCACTGAGTCAAAACAAATATTCATAGATTGAAAAAGTGGCGAGATTATTTTTTCACTTCGAAATTTATATATAGCAAACCAAACTTTGTTCGAAAATGTTTACCTCCTGTGATGTTATGGCAATATGGAAACTAGCGGGTATTCCAACAAAATTTAAAAATAATGTTATTTAAAAGGTAGAGTAAAACCAAATTAAACGCCCAGGACTACAAAAAAAGAAGTATCGTGGCAACATAAATTGGAAAATCGTTTGAAGCTCATGCAGATGCTCAAATTCAGGCAGGCAATATGACAGGGCGTCGATTATTTTTTGTCGATTCCTAAACGTAGTCGTTCAGCTGTGCATGAAACTATTGTGCCCTGGAACTTAACCGATCAGATAAAATGCTTCCGTTTCTACATACTACGGTCAACGCTGGATTAAGAAATGTATGAGTAGATGGAAAAATATGTGCTTTTGTAAGCCTGTCGCCTTCATATAATGAAAATAATGCCATAAGCAGTCATCTTACAGGCCTTTGGTCCAAAAAGGAGATGGGAAATTTTAGTTTTTATATGTTTCAGAGCTGCTTAGTCAAATATCGATCAAAACAAGCTTAGCACATTTTTTTTTAGGCACCAGTGCTTTGAGATATATGAAAAATATAGCAAGCAGCACAATTTTAGACTACCACTTCTAATGTCTATCCAAGCTAAATGCAAATCTGAAAAAAATATCGAAAACTTTGTTTCCTGCAGCACATTCGAGATTTTTTTTTAATATTAAAAATAAGCGCTTTAAAAACAAAATTGTCTTCGGAGAGAAAATAAAGACTGCAAAGCTTCCAAAGATGAAGTGTGTTCTATGAGAGCCGTGAACTTTATTTCGAAGCAAATCATGGTATTAATTGAAGAGTAAAAATTAATTAGCGTAAATGAAGAACAAAAACTATATCTTCTGTTAACCGACAAACAATATCGACAAATGTACCCAAACACAAAAAAAACTTTAATTCTATATGTATAATATACATCAGGCTTATTCTATCACAATTTCGTTTCGTAATTTCGTTCATTCATCGTATATCCATCTCATTCTAACGCAATCAAAACCATATTTTACTCTCGTTCCCTCTCATACGATAGTAATAAATTTAGAAAACGAATTAGTCACAGCATAAGGCCACAGAGCGTTCGAAAATTTAACAGCCCTATGTTAATGTGATGTTGTTTATCGGTCAACCAAATAAACTTACAAATTTCGTTTGTGTAAGTAGGGCACACTGGACTGATTTATATGAAAACTTATTGTAACGCACATAAACGCTGAGGTTATTGATGATTTGAATGAACGGTAACTTGATTTACTCTTTTATGCTTGATTAACCAAAAAAAACAATTTTCCAATTATAAGTTTAGCTTTGAAATCAGTTTTTTTAATATTTAGTTTTATATGCTAGTAGCAACCTCTAAATTTCGTATAAAAACTATTTTTTGGGTCTTATAATCAAATAAAAGTGTGACAGAAAAAATCGTAAAATAAAGCTTTATTGGGTCAAATTAGAAGCACCCTAGTATAAATGTATATATGTATATATGTATATATATATATATATATATATATACATATACATATACACATATATACTATATATATATATATATATACATATGGTTGTCTAATGTAACGTTTCCCAACCTTTATAAGCCCGCGGACCGGTGAAAATAGGAGAAAAAAATAGCGGACCGGTAACGCAGGTATAAAAACTTTTATTTTTGTTGTATTTTATTTATTGGTTTTTAATTTTATATTTTGCCAGATATAGAAATAACAAATGCTGCTTTTTAGTTTTTAAATGGGCTACAAGTATTTCTGCGAACAGGCAGAAAATCTCAACGGACCGGTACCGGTCCGCAGACCAACGGTTGGGAAACGCTGGTCTAATGTGCTAACCTTAGAGTATATAAGATGTATATACTCTAAGGTGCTAACCCACAAAATGAGGTAGTTTCAAACCATTTTATAATAATCTAAAAAGTCTAATAAAATAGCAATTTGCTAGTAACTGCATTGTTGTTAACTCAATAAATTTGATATTTAAAATAAATACAAGTCTTCTGATTCCGCAAAGAGATAAACTGGTAACTAGGAAACAAAATAAAGGAAATGAAAAAAAAAATGTTATTTCTTACTTGATTTTTATCAAATATATCAATATTTAAAAAAAATATTTGTCATTGAAAATAATAGAAAATTAAAAGTACACATTTTAGTGGTCGTAATATGTAACATGTAGAATAAAAAAAAAGATTAGGTCTTTTGTAATTTTATTAAACCAATAAAGTTAAAGTACCTAAGATTGTTATCTCAAATTAAAGATAAATAATAATGTTCGATCTTTTATAAGTGATTATCATTTTGACGAACACCGATATTGATTAAAAGAACATAATAATGTTAAAAAGAAATAGCGACACAATCAGTTGTCCTTTCTTAATATCTAGAATAAAAATATTTTATCTGGTATATAAAACAAAAGGTTATTATATTTTAAAATATAAAATCAACTAAGGATTTCGTAAGAAGTTCACAGGAAAAAAATATTATAATACATAAACGATAGTAGGTATCAACTTTGTAGATAAATATTCAAACAAACATACATAGAAACAAATCATTTGTAGTTTTTTTTTGTGTACCAGCTACAAGACGAAACCGTCTCTTCGTCAAAACAGCCATTATACTAAGATGAAAATATTCATATCTAGTTACATTGTCGTAGGTATTACTAATCTTAAACCACATACTCAAATTACACACGCTTTTGAAAGTGTTTTTTTTTTTTTAAAACACAGAAACAAAAACATTTACTTGGTTTATAAAAAAATTCAACAAGTATAAAGATTTCAATAAGTATATAGTCCAGTGACTACATAATTAATATCGTGGCGGCCTCCGTGGTGTAGTGGTCAAGACGCTTGACTCACATACGGAAGGTTCCGGGTTCGATTCCCGGTGAGAACACAAAAATTAAATGTGTATTTTCTCAAGCCTGGGTGTTCTGTGATGTAATTCACCACTGTAATTGGGCCTCCTGGCCTGTTGTGGTGCAAAAATAAAATAAAATAATATTGCCAAGAAACATCACGTTCTTAATTTTATGATAAAAATCTATTCAAATTAAATTTGTAAAAAATATAAAATAGAATAGATTTTTAAAAATATTACAAGAAAAAGGTCTCTTCGTCAAAACAGCCATTTTAATAAAATGAAAATATTCATATCTAGTTACATTGTTGTAGGTATTACTAATCTTAAACCACATACTCAAATTACACACGCTTTTGAAAGTGATTTTTTTTTTTAAAACACAGAAACAAAAACATTTCCTTGGTTTATAAAAAAAGTCAACATGTATCTTTATACATGTCAACAATATCTTTATATCAATAAGTATTAAGAGGGAACAATAAGTAAGTATTGAGAGGATTAAGAGAACTACCCCATCGGTTGTTGCAAGTAAAATATTTATTTTCGTTTAATTTATTTGGAAAAAAAAACAACATTTTAATTATTACGAAAATTTGTAAATTATGTTGTCATGAAATTATCATGGATAATAATATAATTTAATTAAAATAAGCGGGTGATTAATCTTGTAGATATATTTCGTCAGTGATAATGCAATATCGCGTAACCTGTTTTTTTTTTTATGAAAAAGTTGTACTTCAATGAATTTTCTATAGGGACCAAGAGTCGTTAGTTTTAACTTATTGCTATTTTTATTTTGAATAATAAAAGTTATTCTGATGTATTTAAGTGGTATTTTTGGTTGATTAAAATCGTAAGTAATATAAATTAAAGGAACGCTATTTATGGTTTCCCCGCCAAAAAAATCGATTGATAGTTACGCGGTGTTGCAATATCACCGACAATTTACGTATTGAAATATTTATCAGATAAAAGGTATGATTAAAATCTAGAATTTGTGTAATAACACGAAAGAGTGTGTTAAAGCAGAGTAAACAGGTATATTTACATACACACAAATACGAATTTTACGTAGGACATCTTTAGATAAAATCACATAGTGGTTCACCTACTGATTTCATTTCTGAGATAGATTTTCGTTTCCTTTTTTTAGATGGTAAATATACAGGTTAACGAAAATTTACTTACGAGTGTAATACTATGATTGATTTTTAATTTAATGATTATTTATATACCGAAATTAAATACATCTAAAAATCGACACAATACAGAAATGAATTATCTTTATCCCTAATATAAAAATAGCATTTAGCTTGAAAAGTGGAGATGCTTCCGCTTTCCTGAGAATTTCTGGCAGCTCAGTAAACATTTTATAACCTTTATATTCAAGGTAGTTTTGAGTTCTAGTTAGTCTCACCTTAGAAAGCCTGAAATCACCTCCACTTTTTGTTCCGTAACTGTGGAAATCTTTACTGTATTGTATATTTTTTATTGTGTACCCAGGAAGCAGTCCGTTTTTAAACTTATAGATAGTCAGAGTATCAAACATATAAGTTCGGTATATTATATTAATAATAAAGGATAAATTGATAAACTTTAACAATAAAATAAAGAGTATTTTCATATCCGATAATCCTTTTCTTGGAATTATTGACAAAATACTTAGGGTTGGATGGTACAAGAATGCGCAGAATGTAGTTTTTCGATTTAAACTTACCACCTATGACGTTAAGTAAGAAATTCAATCACAATGTGGTAGTGTAAAGTAGTGCCGTGTTGCCAATGTCTGCTGAGTGTTATTAGGTGAACATTAACTATTGCAGGTACGATAATAGTTTTTTTGCTTGTTCGTTATACCATTTATCTATTCTGAAAACTCTGTCATGTAGAGGTTTCATGCAATATATTGTTTTTGTTTTGTTGTTTTTATTACAAATCTATCTTATTAGCTGTCATACGACCAACATTTGTGAGGTTTCATTAGATGACGATAATATGTTTTTGACAAAATATTTGCCGGCTGTGAAAAAACCGAAAATTCTAAGCAGTTCTCTATACAAACATAAATAAAAAGAAGATTAAGCAACTAGAAATACTAAAACGAAGAAGATAGCTGCTCCTTAAAAAAAATGTTTACAAAACCTCAGCAAGATCCAAAGAAGAAAATCTGGAAATGTCCAAGTTGCGGAGAAATATTTGAAGAACTATTGATTCAGTGCAAAATATGCCAGGAATGGTGGCACGATAGATGCACTTGTTATTTGGGATCTGCGGATTATGTTTGTGATTTTTGTCTTTAATTTTCGTATCATATACTGTTTACGCACTGGTGTACACCCTCTTACGCACTCTTGGACTGCAGGGTGTGCACGAGTGCGCGCACTGACTTTTTTTACTTTTTCAATTATGTGTTGTAATAGGTAAAAGTTAGACTACTCGCATTTCCTCTTGTAACAGCTGGATAGTGAAGAGTTGAAAAAAACTTATTTTTCTAATATGTTTAGTTTTATTTGCATTAATTTTAAATCCCAAAACCGCGTTTTTTTGTACCACCCCACCCTATATCAAATGAGCTGTAAAAAAATAAATGTTCTTTATTTGAATGATAATCATTTTCAAGTATATCTCATGTTGTACTTGCATGTGACTACAATCATGATAATTCTTTTAAATATTTCAGATTTTTCTAGATCGTTCTTACTTTTATATAAAAATGTGATATGGTAGATGCCTAAAAATAAGTTTTATGCATAAAAAACTCATTTTCAATTACACATCTCTATTATTTTGTACAGCGCAACTGAATGAATAGAATAGAAGAATTGTTTAAGGAGTTCTATTAAATCTAATTGTGGTGACATATTACGAACAAGATAAGAGATAACCAGACCTTGCTTATAAATTGCAGCACAGTAGGACATGTATCAGTTGGAAGAAAACACGTGAATCGGTATGTTCAAATAATATTTTTTTTAACAAAATGAAAATTAATTATTTGATTTAAGTGTCTAAATCAATGTAAATTATAATAACTATCAACGTATTGATTAAAATATAATCTAAGTGCTATATAATCCTCATTAAACTTTTGATAAAAGTGCTTTTGTCCCGCATCCAAATAAATTTTGACTAATAGAAGTGTGAAGGATGATAATCTGGCGATAAACATTTTTTTTATTGTATGAAAAAACTTGACTGGTGATGAATTGGTCTATTTCTTTTTCGGTTATTATTTTTCTTCTCGTTTCAATCCCTGGAGATAGTTTTTCAAAAAATACTCTCATCAACTTCTCTTTTTATTTCGGTCCTCAGCAACCTTTTTTAACTGGCCATGTGTATTTTTAATTTTCTTTAATTTGATCGAAGTACAGTCGGAACTTTGAGACTATACGGTTCCAGCCGTCGACCGTTCAGCATATTCGTAAATACCTGTTATCCGTTCGGGATGTTTCGGAATCCACCCGAAGTGACTTTGTAAATATCAGGCGTGTTGGATAAAGATACCCGATGCATTATCCACCCCGGTAATTGAAACATACCTTTTATAAGACTTTTAGAGATACTCAATGAAAACGAAAGTGTTTATGTTCAGTGACGTTAATAGGTGCTACTAAAGGGTTATTTTGTGGTGTTACAAAATTAAACAGTGCTAGTTAATAACGAGCGACAAAGTGATCCCGAAACATTCCAAACGGGAGAGGTATTTCCTGTTCCGGCACAAGTCACTAATCGGAAAAACATCATTTTGCGAAATCATAATTTGAAAGTTTAGAGACAAAGGAAAAATCAGATTTTTGTGTTTTGGAGGTTTTATGTACACAATATAATTAACTCGTACCTTTTTAATAACTCCATGGGTAACTTTTTCCTTCTGATACATTAAAAAATATCTGGAAGGTTTTATTGAGATAAGAATGGAAACTCGGTTAAGAGAATTTTGCCGGTTTACAATTTGGACAATGTAAGCTATTAGAGTTAGAGAAAGGAAGAAAATATTATAATTAACTTTTTTAATGGTTGTGGTTGAAATATAATTTTTATTTACAGAAATATTTTTCTGCATGTTTTAATACACAATAATATAAAGTCACGTAGTAAAAAAATATATAATTCGGATTAACGGAATATTTTTCTATGTTACCTTGGTGACGTTTGCCTCATAAAGAGCATGATTTTACCCTTCGAATGGCATATTTAACCCAAAACTGTTATTTTGAGGGTAAGTGACTTTTGGCTGAACGGCGGCGATATATTGTGACGTTTCAAGAATATTCGTTAAAAATTATACTAACGTACTTAATATTTTTTTAATGAAAACCAAGTGAATTTTTTCAGTGATTTTCAAAATGGCTGGACATACGCTATTTATATTAGCCATTTCCTTGGTTGTGAACTTGTGCTCGGGAGCTATTCTGGCCCCCAAGACGGAATCTCGCCATGGAGAAATGGAAGACTTGGAATGGTGGCAGAAGGCAGTGTTTTATCAAATATATCCGAGATCCTTCATGGACAGCAATGGCGATGGAGTGGGAGATCTTCAAGGTTATTTTTCAAATCGTTTTATTATTTTTCGCACAACAGAGATTTCAAGAAAAGTTATTTGTTCTTTTTCTTTTTTGTTTACCTGACTTTTTTATTTTATTTTGTTATTTGTTATTAGAATTTTGACTCTTAAAAGGCTGTGTTAAAAAAATCCTTCACACGCGGTGATATAACATTCTGGTACCTCAAGCAAAAGACAGATAGTTTAGACACTTGAAAAAATATCTATTATAGAGACATACTGTTAAATAATTATCTTTCCAAAACTCATAAAAAAAATTACATGATTTAGGCCTGTGAGAGTTAAATAAATTAAAAATCATACGCCTGTCGTTTATATTTTATTCATAAATACGCTCATTGCCAATAACTGACTGAACGAATTTCTTATTTGGTTTTTATCTCTTTAACACAAACACCGGCCACAGAACAGCGTCTCTATTTTCCTTGTTATAAGTTCTATTTTTGTGCTTTTTTTTATACAGTATAACAGATTAATTGTGGTATTGGCATTACTTTCATGCGTATAATTATTCTTCGCATAACAAGAATGAATATATTTTGCATTAAAATCCAGCATGTTCATGACTTTCACCAATGACGTCATTCAAAGTAGTTTTTTTTTCCATGAATTTTCAAGAAACTTCGCCGTACAATTTAATGCTTTAATTTTTACCGCAAGTGAGAATATACTTCTTATATCCGTTTTCCAGAAGAGCTGGACTTCTTGATTATATTTAAATATTAACAGACATTCAGAATATTTTTGATAGGTGTTATGGGGTGGCCTTGGTGGTCTTGTAGTAAAAACTCTTCTCAATAATTAGTGTGGTATATTTACAAGATATACAGAAGAACAATAGTAACAAGTGGACAAGTGTCTACAGAGGAGGCTAGCTGAAGAATAGCCTGTTGGGTCTAGGTATGTGGGAGTACCTTGTGGCCAGTAGGTAGGTGTTGTATTGGGAACAAGACAACCCTTACCTACACCTCTTACAATAGAGAAATATGGAAGTCAAGGCATTTACAGGGCTTATAAACTGTCATTGGCTGGTTTGAGTGGCCGAATATATCGAATAGATATCCGAACATTTATATTTCTTAAATTCTACTATCTGCTGGTTTTTGTGAAGGTAAACAGCAAAAATGATTTAAGGCCACACATATATGAATGAAATAAATATGGTGCATGTACAGTGAGCATAGTGGCCACTTAAACCAGCCAATGACAGGTCATAAACCCTGAAAATGCCTAAACTTCCAAGTTGCTCAAATAAAGATCTTGTCTTCAAAAAAATCGATCAACTACCGTTCTACTAAGTTTTAGTTATGGTTCATATAAAAATTATCTATAGTTAACACAATAAACAGAAAAAAAAGTCAAGAAACTGTCCACTGAAAAAATATTTTAAAATACAATATGAACAGAGATGTGCAGATTTAATCTTATAATAAACTTATAACTAACTTAGGTATGAGTAAATAAATTTACATATAATAAAACAGTATAATTATTAATAATTATTTCCGCCAACAACGTATTAAATATCACTATTGTACACAAACCGACGTAAGATATGCGTTAAAAATAATATTTTATATTAGGTACCTACAAAAATATTAAAAATAACATTTATTTTTTTAGTCGAGCAAAGAAATGTACGAAAGCGGATTATAAGGGGGATATGCGGTCTAAGATCGGTTTGATAAAAAGGTACATGAATATTGTTTTTCTGTCACTCTCTCGCAGATGTCTTTCTAAGTACTGCACGAAGTAGACAACTGCACGTCGGAGTGATTTTGCCAAAACAGAACCCATTTAATTTTCGACTGATATTACTGATGATTGAACTGTTTATTCTATGCAAATATTGATAGTGATTGAAATCTGAAATTAAAATTTTTAAAATCCCATGAGAAATAAAAGCAGGAACTTATATAAAGACTCACTAAAACGCCTCTTCTGTCATGCTCTGTGCGCCTGATATAGTCAAATAAAATAAGTTTAATAATTCTCTTAAGTTTAGAGCCTAAACGTTTTAAAACCACTTAGAAGTACTTAAATTTTTCCTGTGATTCAATAAAATTTTGGGAATATTTCGAAACGCTAGCAAATTTATCTTGGAGTTTTGACACACGGGAAATTATTCGAAGAATAAATAAATTTATTTGTTTATTTGAAGAAATAATTTGAGCTGGACGCACCATCGCGTCGCATAGTTTTGCAATGAATTTATTTTGAAAAATATAAGTCTCATAAATAATAATTTTGACATTGACAAGAATCAAACCCAGGTATGATAGGAAAATGCACTGACCACTGGACCACGGGGCTGACTTTGTTTTTTTTTTTTTTTTTGTTCACAAATAATGAACAATATATGAGACATCAGTTTATAATCACGATCTGTTAATTAGTAAATATTAGTATTTAACCACTTATCGACTTTTGATGTCTGCCAGTTTCGAGACGTACCCGTACCTTACCGGGACACTCACTACACCAGCATACAAATACTAAAATACACTTTTGCCTTTACCGTAGTGTAAATAGTATTAGTGAAAAAATACATAAATTACATGCAGATTTATGGAGTAGGGATGCAATTACCACCGCTAACAAGTAGGATATTAATATTCACTGGTTTGTTGGAGAATTGAGAATAAGAATGGTGCAAGGAGGTTGAAAGTTACACCATTGGTTAGTTTTCAAATAAAAAAGTGGGCTATATTGAAAAGATATTCGATTGTTTGTTAGGGGGAATATTATGTTTTAAAGCATTTTTAATGTAAAATATTTCTATGTTGTTTAATTTGAGTAATTTTCTATTACTCGAATGTAAAATATTAACTTATTTATTCTTCTTGAAACCGTGATTTGAATTTATGAGATGATTAGCAAACTCTGAAAAATTATTATTATTTAAACATCTCATGTGTTCTTCAATGCAAATATTAAAGCTACTTGACGTTTTCCCAATAAACCTTGATGGACTCGTATTGCATTGTAATTGGTACACCCCTAAATTGTTCAATATTTAATTTTTATCAGTAAATTTATTAGAAGTCTTCTAATACTATTTTGTTGTATAAAAGGCAGGTTTAATATTTTTTGCAAAAATTTAGAAATTTTAGTTGTGGTTTTATTTACATATGGTATTCTTCTCGATTTACAAATATTATCTTTATCTTTGTTGGTATATACAGGAGAATATAAAAATTTATCTACCGATTTTTGTTTAAGTTTTCTTTTTAAAAGGGCATTAATTAATTTTGTGGTTTAACCGCCATTTATTGCAATTTTACCAATAGTTTTTAGTTCAATTTCAAAATCACCTTTATAAGGTTTATCTCACTGTTACTTTGCGCTAGCGACATGTACAAATAAGTAAAAAAAGATTGGTGTTTTTTATACGGAATGAACAAGCTTATTTCGATTATTTAATAGTACCAAATAATTAACTTTTCACTTTCATTTTGCTTTAAGTATTTGCAATTTTACATAATTGATGTAAGGGATTTGATATTATGAATTCAATAAAAGTTCGTGTATAATTATCAAAAGGATCTTTAAAATATCAATATTAGCATTACTTTCTACACAATTAAAAAAACTTAGCATGCGTCAGAGTGATTCACACAAAAAATAAATTACATTGATAAAAATATAAATTAAGAGTTACATCATTCATAAAACATTTATTTTTAATTATTTCAGGAATAATAAGTAAAATGGATCATCTTAAGGATGCAGGAATTGGTGCTACTTGGTTGTCTCCGATTTTAAAATCTCCTATGAAAGATTTTGGTTACGATATTGAAAGCTTTTATGAAATCGACCCCGTGTTTGGCACAATGGCTGACTTCGAAATGCTACTCGAAAAAGCAAAAACCTTAGGTAAGTTTTACGTACTTTTTTCAAACATTCCGTGCTGTTTGCTGATTCGCTCGGTAAAAGCGAAAACAGGTTTAGATCAACCACTCATTATTTAAAATTTCGAAATGTTCTACAAAATCTTGTCAAAACGTGTTTTTAATTCAAACATGCAATACGTTCAATCATCGGTTTAATCAAATTGATATTAACAACACATCTTTTATTTTTTCCTACAGAAAACTTTTGATTTCTTTTATTATATATGAAAGTTTTACTTTACATATTGAATTACATATTGCATTACATAACATATTTTATTTGTACAAAATATTCCCAATCATCAAAAGCGCTGGTATGAGGGGATATAATATATGATGCCATGCATAATATAATAAAAGTCGATAAAATAACATCACATATCACTCGTCACATGGGTCGTATAACAATTTTTAAAGGTTTTTTTTTTAAAATGTGTACCTCTATGTTTTGTTTATCTTTTACGTCATTAGAAAGTGAATTGTGAACTTTTATTGTGGTATATACAAAACTGTTTCTTTTTCTGTTAGTCCTAGGTTGTTCGTAAGTAAAATTATTAGACGGTTTTGTATTTCTTAGATGTACATATATTATAGTTAAAATTTTATTTTGTATTCATCGGTATTTGATTATTTTTCATCTTAAATACCATCTTCACCTTTTCTGTGTAAATTAATAAATCTAAATTGAGAATTTTTGTTATTCTATATAAATCTTTAATTCTAGTATATTTATTAAAATAAATGTTACTTAAGTGATTTTTTCATTGTTTTTTCAACTTACTCTTGCATTTGTTTACTACACTGCGACCATATTATTAATCCATTTACAATTATGCTTACATGTATGTATATTTAATTGTATTTGGAACTAATAAGTAAAAGGCACTAAGTGCCGTTTATTTCAATAAAATAATTATTATAAAAACGTGAAGGTTTGAAAGCATTTTCATTAATTTTGTCTTTTTATCAAAGACTTCTGTTCTTCTCGCTACCCCAATAATTAAACCCAGTTTAATTATAACTGCTTTAATATGTTTTGTTCATGCTAATTTGTCATCTACTTCCAAACCCAAGTACATCACATTTTCTGTTTGTTTAATTTGCTCATCTTATTACTAGGTTAAGTTTTTTGTTTTGTTATCTTGTATTTAGTCTTATTTGTATTTACGGTCAATGAGTTATTATCTAACCAACACATAAATTTATTCAGATCCTCATTGATGTTGTTTTGGAGTTGGATTTTAGAATCACCACTAGAAATCAATAAAGTATCATCTGCATATTTGAAATACCTACCCTAAACATTTGAATGTCCTAAGGTTATCAATAAATACAATAAAGGGACTAATATTAACCCCCAAGTTACCCCTATAGCTATAAGTATCTTATCACTAGTAAAATCTTTAACATAGCTCTAAAATTAAATTAACAAAACAACAAACTCAAGTTATGGTGTGATTTGAATCTGTGGCTTATGTACATATGTGCCGCACTATAATAATTATAATAATAATAATAAAAAATAAATAAAATAATAATTATAAAAATAAAAAAAATATTTATAAAAAAAAATAATAAATAATAATAAAAAAAAAATACCTTATAGTAATAAAAATAATAATAATAATAAAATAATAATAATAATAATAGTGATAATAATAATAATAAAAATAGTAATAATAATAATAATAATAAATAAAAAATAAATAATAATAATAATAATAATAGAAATAATAATAATAATAATAATAATAATAATAATAATAAATCTCTATTAACCACACTACGTACAATGTGAGAAATACAAAAATAAAAAATAAGAAATTCGTAAATAAATTTAAAATTTAATTAAATTTAAAACTTATTTTAACATATGTATATAGGCACGTTAACTGTGCTTCCGACGTTGTAGTATTTCTGTGTTTATTATTTTCTTATTTATTATGATGCAAGTTGTGTACCATTACTTATTTTAAATGAAATATTAAATTTAGATATGGAAATGATGTCAATTACTAGGATTATTATATTTAGACTTTATTAAATGTATTTATAATACGTATCTTATGATTGAATCATCGCCTTTCAATAAAGCAAAATAAATTAAAAACATAAAATAAATAAATTTTACCAATACTAAAAAATACGCAAGTATACAGAAAACATAAAACTGCACTTTCCTTCTTGCTTTCGGGAATGAAATGATAGTTAAAATAATAATTATTTGTTTTGTACGTTTTATTAAAATCAATTAAGTACGCACTGAAATGCCGCTTTTGCTTGTATTTATAAATACTCTCTGAGAAAGTTTCTTCTTTGTCGTTGCGAATATCATAATCAACCTATATAATACCATAATTAATTGTTGACAGATATCAAGATCATTATGGACTTTGTGCCAAATCATTCCAGTGACCAGTGTGAGTGGTTCAAAGACTCTGTGGCTAAAAAGAATGGAAAAGGTGACTGGTATATTTGGGAAGATCCGATTTGGAATGAAAATAAAACTGAACACTTTCCACCTAATAATTGGGTAATATTGTATTTTAAATAGTAATTAATAACAATCATTTTGATACTTAGTATCGATCAAACATCATAGTGTAAATTTATTTAAATTTCAATATTCATCATCATCATCATACCATGTCCGCTCCCTAGTTGACGCATAAAGTGTTCACAAAGAGCCTCCATGCATCTCTAACAGTTCCCGAATCAGGTTCGCGACCCGTAGCAAATGGGTTTTTGCAATATTGATTTTGAAATCCACGAATGCGGAGTACCTATTTAGCTTTTTTATAGTGACCTGAAGACCCCCGACTGAATTGTCAATTATAACCGTATCATCGGCATACTCTAGGTCGCTGAGTTTTTGGAAGGAGAATATGGATCTCTGAATTTGAATTGACTTCCTTAGAAGGAAGTCCATAATGATCATGAAAAAGAACGGTGCAAGAACGCAACCTTGACAAACTCCGGTGGTGACATCAAACCAATCTGTGACAATATCGTTAATTCTGATTCGGCATTCGCTACTTGAAAGACTTTAATAAGTTCGATTAGTTTTATAGACATTCCATATGCTTCTAGTATTTTCCAAAGTGTAGGTCTGTGCTGACTATCAATCGCTTTTTGTAATCTACTGTAATTTTTGTAGCACATAGCCAAGAAACTATTAAGTTCTTTGTTCTCATGTAGAATACAGCGTATGTTGTGGATATGATCCGCACATGACCTACCAGGTAGGAACATCTAAGTATTAAGCGCGTTTGCCCAAGCAAGCATATTATAGAATAATATAACTATTTTGGCTTTTATTCTGTGGAATGACATAATTAAATTTGAAATAAAAAGTGCTAAAATAACTTTCTTATATTAAAATTTTTAATCACAACTTAATTAGATTAAAATAGAAATATTTATCATTAGGTGATGAACAAACATATTTTTAATTTCATATCCTAAAGAATAGTGATGTTGAATTTTTCTAGGTGAGTGTTTTTAGAGGATCGGCTTGGGAATTTAACAAGGTGCGTGGACAATATTACCTTCACCAATTTGCAGTACAACAACCAGATTTGAACTACAGAAACCCTGCAGTCGTTCAAGAAATGAAGGTAATTTTATTCGTAATTATTTATGTAATGTAGGTTATCCTGTTTTATAAAAATGCATTTTTTTTCTTTTTCATAAATTTATTTTGATGAAAATAAAAAAAAATGTTTCCACAAGTTACATACAAAGTTATTTTTTTTTTAGTTTACAATACGTACAAAGAGTAAATGACAAAATATATTTTCTCTATATTATTATTATATATATGTAGCTACAAATGTTACATGCATAAGTAAATAAAAATGAAAACCCTTTGTTTTAACCACTTATCATGTATTTCATTACCGACTGGTTTCTGAGCTACTGTATTTGTTATCAAAGTATATTATACACATTTATATATGATAATATTAATTTGTAAATTACATTATAATAAAGGAGCACGCAGTATTTCAGAAACCGGTCGGTAATTAAGGATTTTTAGTATATATTTTTATTACATAATGAATAACTACTATGTTAGTGTTTCAAATATAAATTTAATAAATGTTTTTGTCTACGGTTTCTCGAGGTAAAATTTTAAGAAATAATAGGAGTTACTATGAATGGTAAATAAAGGGTGACTTCAGATTTTCTGGCAACTTCAAATTAACTCTATGAAACACATGTAACATGGTACATATAATCACTTACATATGTAGATAGTGTTGAGTGCTGAGAACAATGGAGTAGACAAAAGTGCCCTTACACCAAAAAATGAAGTACTTTTTTTTCTAAGATTTGTTTTTTTTTTTTCTGCATTAAAAATTTTATTTTAGCAAAAATGGATAAAATAAGGGTGTAAAATTATGTAAATGTCCGATTGGATGAAAAATATACTTCTATATAAAAGAGTCGTTTTACACTGGAATATTTCATTGTCCCTGAACTTGTATAAAATGATTGAGATATGCTCCAGTTAGAGTATCTGCGCAATGTTCTATGCAGGGAAATAATGATAATAAATTCATGTAAACTGCATTGAATTTTTGTTTTGAAATGTCTTATTTTTTCCAGAATGTTCTAAAGTTTTGGCTTGACAAGGGTATTGGTGGATTCAGAATTGACGCAATCAACCACCAGTTTGAAGTAGACAAGAAAGACTTCAACGGAACGTTCCCCAATGAACCACTAACAGGATACCCTGACCAAGGACCCGATGACTATGGATATTTAGACCACATCTACACCAAAGATCTCCACGATACTCATAGGATGGTATACGAATGGAGAGCATTATTGGATACGTATACATCAGGCAATTTTAGTAGGTAAGAGATACATTTCACACCTTAACATTCACATGAAGATCAAATGATATCATTTACTTTATCCAGTAAGAAATATCACTAATTTAAAATATATATAAAACGTTTTGCACCTCTTCAAAAATTATTGTTATCAATTTTCAAATATAATGAGTAAGTGCTAAATAAACTCCTGACCTCACTACGACCTGAGTAGGTCTATTACAATGGGTCCTTGTAGATAATAATTTCCCTCTAAGCCTTTGAAGGGCCGAGTTACTGAACGAAGGCTTGCGCTTTCATATGTTTAGCATAATCTCCTCCTCCAAGCCCAAATCCTTAAAGTATTGGGGAATTAGGTAGGGGAGTGGTCTCACATCCGCAGGTTCAACCTATGTTCCAACGATGATACGACTCATTTTGTAGAGCAACACATTCACATACCATATGTTAAAGTGTTTCATCGTCTGCACTACAGTCTTGAAATTTTTTTACATCTAGAAATTTTAGAGAGGTTTATACGTGTTTATTCAATAAGCCACATCTTGTAAGAGCTTTAGTGATAATCTTCACTTAAGCTTTAGGCTAAGTTTCATCAGGTCAAAAGGAAGTTTTTCGTTTACATTTTTAGAAGTCTCTTCGCATGGTGCTGACCAGATATTTTTTTCCAGAGTATAACACTCTGCTTCCAGGCCCACGGCCTATGTTTATTGCAAGAAGCACATTTGGGAAACTCGCAGTAGGGCTGTGGGCCTATTCAGGCTGTCTCAGCTTCAGATCCCGACAGTTGTTAACTGTCTTGTTACCGTCGACGTTTGAGTGTAAAGGTACCCAAACCAATGTTATAGTATAATCCTCACTGACACAATAAAGCGCCTGCAGGGAATTCAAAACTAACTTAGAATTGATCTTCACCTTCTTCACATTAGCTTTTAAAGCTGTCTGATTGTCTGACAGAAAAAATATTCCTTAATTTTTTTGTTGAATGCGCAAATTTTCATTTGCACAGGCATAGATGGCGTTTTTCTAAAAATAACAATAACTTATTATAAATAAACTTACCGTATCCTTTAAAAAAAATCTTGAACCAACCTTTTCTCTAAATCATTTGGAAATCCTTAGCAATTGATAACAATGGTTGGTTTGAAGAAATTGCCATTTGGCAATAAGCCGCCAATGTAAAATTAACATTATGTACTGAAGGTCAAATAAATAAAATTTAAAAAAATATATATTGTGCTACTAAAATTATAAATTTTTAAAATCAAATTAAAGTCAATATTCATGAATTCATATTATAAAGTGGTCTTGAGTAATTAAATAAGAAAAATAACGCTATCCAAGTTTTCCATTATACAAATTAACACATTTTGTACCATAAAAAGGCAGGAGGTCCAATTACAGTGGTGAATTATTTCACGTACATACAAAGAATCCCAGGCTCAAGATCATATTAATATTTGTGTTCTCATCGGGAATTGAACCTGGAACCTGCCGTGCGTGGGTTAGTTAGCTTTAGTATCTAAGCTACTTTGCCACAGAGGTCGATTTTGAAAATTGACAATTGCCTGCTTTATGAGTAATGTTTTTTAAATTATAACAATATCACCGTTTAATTACATAGGTATACAGTATTGTGCGAATTCATGAAATAAGAGTAATTTTAACAATGTTTAAGTATGTCCAAATGTCATTTTTCAAATGTTATTTTTTACGTATAGCAATACTCATATGTCGAATTGACAGTTGTTTGCCACCAAAAAATATGACTGATACCCGTATGCAGAGACACAACTTAATTCGCACAATACTGTAAGTTATTCTGGTTAAGATTTTTGGAGGCATTTTTCGATTATTAGAAAAATGAATTAAAGAGATGGGAAAATTGTACATAAAACTTCGTAGATGCAAACATAATTTTTTTGGACTTGTCTGACTAATAAACTGGACAATTGAATACCTGTTTGTCAAAAATATAACGTATTTATAACATCTGGTTGTAATAAATCCGTTATATGTACAAACGTTTTGTTATTTTAAAGAATCATCATGACGGAAGCCTATACGGATATTGACAGCACAATGCTTTATTATGGAAATGGAACTATCGCTGGAGCACATTTCCCCTTCAACTTTGGTCTCATAACAAGTGCCAACGAAAATTCCACCGCTCCACAGTTAAAAAAGGTTATTGACGAATGGATGAAGCATATGCCGATAGGAAAAACATCTAACTGGGTGGTAAGTTATTTAAGTCAATTTTTGTAGTTTGATTTATTTATTTACAAGTTTTGAGCTTAAAAAAATAAAAAGTGCATGCACATACAAAGCAATTACAACAAAATAAACTGCGATCTAACACTTGATACAACAGATAAAATTAAATATCTTGGTGTATCCATAAACCAAAACTTAAAATAGAAAGACCATACAAGTAAACTAGTTACACGTATCAGAAAATGTATGTACATATTTATTAGACTACGAAATATTTTAAAAATCAATTATTTTAAAATAGCTTATTACTTAATTGTACAATCTTTGTTACAATATGGTATTGTTGGATGGGGTGGTGCATATGCCAATATATTAAACCCTCTTAAAATAGTGCAAAGATTTAATTATTAAAGTAGTTTTAAAGAAACCCTTCAAAAACATTCAATACGGAAATTCTACCTAAGTTATTTAAAGTTCACACTGTAGACACTATTTGTAAAATAAATTCCACTCTTCAAATTTATAAGGAAGCAAAAATAAAATAATTTGACAACAATGTTTTGAGTTTGTCCAAATTTTTATAGACAAGGACTGGATTCAACTCCCTAGGAAGCTGTTAACATTAGCATATTACAATAGAGATGAAGAACAGTTCAGAGAAGGTAATATATAAGTGTAGGCATCTACAGGGCTTATAAACTGTCATTGGCTGGTTTAAGTGTCCACTTTATACACTGTGAAACCTTACTATATATTACTTTCTCCAAAATATTCTTCATCTCTGTTGTAATATGTACATGTTAACAGCTCCCCAGGGAGTTAAATCCAGTCCTTGTCTACAAACATTTGGACAAACTCTAAACATTGTTTATAAATCCATCTGGTCCATGGTAAAGAATAGAAATTTAAAAAAATACATTTTCAGGCGTTGCCTAGTATGTAGGTGAAATAATTCAATTAGATAAATCTCACCCGTATAAATAAAGGTTTCAGCTATTTAACTTCATAAACATCAACAGTGTGGAATGGAATGGATGGAAGAATTGAAGGAATATAGATGTTAAAATATAGGCAGAATGATGAATGTTACACAGTGTGTAAAGTGGCTACTTAAACCAGCCAATGACAGGTCATAAGCCCTGTAGATGCCTAGACTTCTATTTTACCTTATCTTAAATGTTTTTTATCTCTGTTGTAATATGTTAAAAGAATTCGACATGAATTAGTTACTCAGATACCAAAATAATATTAAAATCCCTAAATTCCGCACACGTCATGGTCAAAATAGCTTGGTTTTCAAAGGTGTCAAAAATTACAATAATCTCCCAAATGACCTAAAAACTAATAAAACCAATATATCAATAAAAATTTTAAGTAAATATTTAAGAAATTTTTTGTTCATGTATTAAAACTGCTTTTAATTTCAATTAGTATGAATATATTATTTTTTTTGTTTTTCCTTTTATATTCTGTAACATTTTTTTTTCTCAGTTACTCGTTTATTAAAAATCATATAAGTTCTTAAACAGTGTAAGTCACTCACAAGAATTTGTCTTTTTTTGGAGAGTTACAGTTATAACATTTACTACATGTTTAAAAGTAGATTTGTAAAGATTGAAAACAAAAATGTTCCATTTTTGGAACATATTGATTAATTTGAAAAACAAATAATAAAAAACATAACGTATTTATACAAATATAGTTACTCAAAAGAAATAAACGATTGCATAAATGGTGATTGACTGTTATTAATCTCTTGAGACCCAAGCCAAACCTGGCCACCTGGGCTGGTATTCCAAACGCGATTTTAGCGCGGCATGACGATAAACTTTTATTAAATGCGATTAAATTTAATCTTGATAGATTTAATTCTGATAAACACTAAATGTTTTCAAAGATTTTTGAACTTTTTACGAAAATATTATTTTGGATTAGGATTTATTTAAATGTGAATTTTTAGATCGGAAACCACGACCAGTGGAGAGTTGCAACTCGTTATGGTACTGATAGAATAGATGGACTAAACATGTTGGTTCTATTGTTACCTGGAGTGGCAGTTACGTACAATGTAAGTTTACAATGTAATATTTTATGATCAAAAACATTACTTCTGCTTGCAGTGTTTGATAGTTTTTAAACATTCTTCCTAAGATTGTTATGCACTTCATAAGACGACAGTTTGTGATACCACCATAGAGGTATAGCTAACAAAAAGCTGTCCTCAAGAAGGTGTTCTATTGCCACTTGAATGGTCTATTGTGGTTGATGATCTATTGTGTGAGCTCAATGATTCACAGTTTATGACTCAAAAATATGCAGATGACTTGGTGGTGTCAATTGTGGGTTAATGCCGAAGTGCCATATCGAGTCTCATGCAGATGACCCTGAAAAAGATTGAGAGCTGGTGCAAAAAACTAAACTTTCTGTCAATACCAACAAAACAATTATAGTTCCTTTCACCAAGATAATAAGGTTGGCTGCTCTTAAACTTCCTTTTCTTTTTGATAAGACTACAAACTTTTCCAAAGATTTCAAATATTTGGGAATAATCTTGGATCATAATGTGATCAGAAATGCCAAAATCGTACTGGATACTGGCTGCCGTATGGTGGGCAAAAAATGGGGCCTAATATCAAACGCTGCACTTTGGATATATGCAGTTATGGTAAGACCTGTGGTTACCTATGGATGCATAGCTTGGCACAAAAAAGCCCAACAAAAGGTTTGCAGCGGTGCATTATCCAGCCTTCAGAAAATGGCCTGTAGCATTGCCACAGAAACAATGTGCTCTACTTCAACTACAGCAATGGAAGCAATGTTATGCCTAAATCCTCTACACATTCATGTGCTGATGGAGGCGGGTATGACCATGCTACGTGCAATGGAGTTGGGGAATGACAACTGTTTGACTGATATCGCTTGCTTCGAAAAATAGCGTGGATGCTTGGACTAGAGAGAGATAATTATTCTTATGCTGAAATAGAGTCAATGTTAAATATTTCTAGTCTACAAAAACGTAGAACTAATATTGACTCCATATATATGTTCGGCATACTAAATGGTATAATCGATGTTCCATCATTACTGGGACAAGTAAAATTCAATATTCCGACTCGTAGATTGAGAAACAATGAAGTACTGTTTATCGATCAGCATAGAACAAACTATGGCCTAAATTCTCCAATGACCCGCCTTTGTCGTATTGTTAACTCAAGACAGGATCAGGACTTTTTTGGTTTAAGTTTACAACGATTTAAACGAGCACTAAATAAATAGTCCAGATCTTGTCTCGATGTCCCTTATGTTTGTCAATGCTTCTTTCTTTTTTCTTTAAATGTTTTAAACTATTCTTTTATTGTTATATTTAAACCTTATAAATTGTATACATGGACAATGTCCGTTAATAAATAAATAAATAAACTGTAAGTCGAGAATTATGAGGAATTTGCAGCAATACTTACATCCGATGTAAGCTATGCCACCGGATGTAATGGCTATGGAATTCAACTTCCAAATATACTTCACGGTACTAATGCCTGATAGGGAACAATAGCTGTTCGGTAGCTCCCTACCCTACAGGAAAGAAAACATTGTGTGGTACATCGATGGCTCCAAGAAAGGTTGACAAGCAGGTTTTGGGATATACGGAGTTAGACCCGCAAAAAGGTTTCCATTAACCTATGGCTCTATCCCACTGTCTTCTAAACGGAATTTTATGCCGTTTACGCTTCCGCACATGAAAATTTGTGCAAGCAATACAATAATAAAATAATTTTTATTCTCTCAGATAGTCAGCCTGCTCTCAAAACACTGAGCTCTGTTGAGATCAATTCTAAATTTACATTGGAATGCCCACGGGCGCTAAATTGCGTCGGTGAGTTAAACAGTGTGACATTAATTTCGGTATCTTGACACTCAAAAATCGATGGTCACAAGGCACTGATGAATTGGGAAGGCTGGGAGCTGAGACAGCTCCAATAGGCCCTAAGCTCTACTGTGGGTTGCCCAAATGTGCTCCTTGTAACGACGTAAGGTCATGGGCCGGGAAACATGACGTAATGCCTTGCCAAAAAATACTTGGTCAGCACCATGCGAAGGAACTGATAAGAGTACTCGCAAAGGTTTGCCTTTGACATAATAAAGCTTAACCGAAATCAAGTAAGGGTTATCACTAGAGTCCTTACAGGACACTGCAGATTAAACAAACACCTTGCTAGAATGAACCAGTCCAAAACTTCTAGATCTAGGTTCTGCAGCGCAGATGAGGAAACACCTATACACATTATATGTGAGTGTGATACTTTACATGATAAATGAAGCCTTATACTCGAAGGACCACTGGTTAAATTTGACGATGTTTAAGAGCCCGCTCCCTGCTTAATAGCCCGATAGTTTACGGATCTGGGCTAAGAAGAGAGATTTAGCAAAATGTATACTCTCGTCTTCAACAGCCAGGCTCTTTATGAGCTTGGGCTTGGAGAACGAGAACCATTCATGAGTACTCATCACAATAGATCTTCACAGGTCGCAGTGACATCAGAAACTTGCATAGCACTGATTCCCACCTCTAAGAATAAGAATTAGAATAATGCACTTTATAAAACAATGAAAAGATAGGCACTTAACTTATACGAGTACAACCTTAGAGTATATACATTATACTCTAAGAGTACAACAGATAATATTATTTAAATATTCATTTATGCTATTATATTCGTTTACAGTTTTACACATAAAATTAATTATATAAAGTGATTTTGATCGTCTAACTAGGGCAATAAGCCTGTTCTAAAAAAATAAAAATATATTATTTATTATTTTTCTCGAAAAAACCAGAATACGCATTATGTACAGATAATATCAAAACACTATTAAAAAAAAAATTTTAGGCAGGTAAAATGTTAAAATAATAAAGAACTTAAACAATTTATTACAAAAAATAACAATTCAAACAAGAACATGTGTCCAGTCATTTATCAGCTATCATCAACCTCACAGACTCTCGGCGATTAATTTTACTAAGAAAGTGGCCAGTTACCTCTTTAGCTTGAGGCTCTTACATTTCCATGGTTCTGACTTTATATTATATATTTTTTGTCCTATCTAAGAAAAAAGGAGAGAAATGGGAAAAAGCGAAAAATTTTAAGTACATTGGATCCAATTTAAATGAAAATTGGGATCCTGATATTGAAAGTAAATGCGGTATAGAACAAACAAATCCGCGTTCATTAAGATGAGAAAGGTGATGTCCATCCATGATATTAATCGTAACCTCCAAAAGCGCATGGTGCGGTGCTACGTGTTCTCTGTGCTCCTGTACGGAATGGAGGCTCGGACCCAGGAAGCCTTCGAGATGTGGGTGTTTAGAAGGATCCTCATAATTCAATTGGTGGATATAATCTGAAATGAAGACGTGATGAGTAGGATGTATAATGAAAAATGAATAGTAAAAATAATTGAAATCCGAAAACCCAGAGAAATATGAGATCCTACACCTCATTATACCAGGCCAAATTGCAAAAGGCTCGGAGAAGAACTTCATGGCTGAAGAATTATTTCGAACTTTTACGGGCCTTCATAAATTAAATAATGATAGAAAACATGATTGTAGACGTCCGATAACGGACATGCGCCCAGAGGAGAAAAATAAGAACGTAAGAGTATTGTCTCTGTGCTAAAGAAGTTCTAACCATTTTTCGAGAAATCACATCGCCATTGGAACCACGAGTCTCAAAACGATAAAAAAACTGATGGGTTTGCGTCTCTGTTAGTACGAGTGAACTGTTTTTAGAAAATATTATTGTCTGATATCAAGCAATTAGAATGCTTTATTTTTCTAACCTATTTTATGACACTTAATGTTGAATTGTTATTATAAAGCGTATTTTTCGTTATAATAAAAATACTTTATAGGCTTTATTAAATTGGTACAGTTTATTGTAATGGAATGCAAAGTTCTTTTAGATACTTACTCTGGTGCAGCATTATAAAATGATTTATGTACGCCATCAAAGTTTGATAAACCATTTTGAGGAAATCGTGGCCAGTTTAATTGCAAATTAGTCGAATTGAAAAAATATTTTAAATATACCATAAAAAATAAAATAATAAAAATACTTTATAGTTCTATTCCACTTTTATTTAAAATTATTTTATATTTTTTTTACCAGTGACCGGGTTTCGTCGTGACCGACCCAATTATAAATAAAAGTGAAATAAAACTATACAGTATTTTTCTTATTATAATTGAAATACAGTTCCACCAAGTAATTTTAGTGGAAAAACTCAATATATTATACCATAATATCTTACAGGGAGAAGAAATCGGAATGGTGAACACGTTTATTTCATGGGAAGATACTTTGGATCCACAAGCATGTAACACTTTAGACTCAGAAAATTATTGGAAGGCGTCAAGAGATCCTGCTAGAACCCCATTCCAGTGGGATGAAACAACCAGTGCTGGTATAAAAGCTTCAATAAATTTTTGACGCATAGTAAAATTAGTCATAGGCTAGGCTTTGGGCTCTCCTATCTATTGAATTAAGCATATTTAAATATCATCTAAGCAGCAAAGTTTTAGGCTATTATGATAATAAGTGTGAATAAATAAATAAATAAAAAAAAAAAAAAATATATAATAAATTGCACAATATGTTATGTCCTGCAATAGCGTTCTGGCGTAACTGGTTAAAACAATCGTATTCTGAAAAAAATGTCGCGGTATACGGATGCCGAACTTACTTAGAAGTATCATAAACTCATTTAAAAAATTCTAAAAGGCTAATTATTGCTGAGTGTCAAAAGAATTACAGGAAACGAGGAAACGCTTAAAGTATATTTGATCGTACGTCAAACTCCCCAAGCCGAAATGAGCACAGTGAAACCGCAACTGAGAAGGTAGTAGGTACACTTATTCTTCCGCTACCTCCAAACCTATATACTATGGCATGAAAAGACGCGGAATGCGAAAACAATAATATTTTTTTTTTTAAAACTTGACCATCAGCGAAGGCCATCACAATTCTGTGGAATTTATGTAAAGGGGTAAAATTCAGTATTATCTGATTGTGTACGTGCAGTACTGTAATTTTTTTATTTTTATCATACGACAAAAATAATGTGTTTGGCTGACAAGTTACGGTTACCAATATATTAAATATAAACCAAAATGGATATTTTCGCATGGTAAGTTTAAACATAAATGAATTCATCGGTTTTTTAATTTCTAGGTTTTTCTACAAACAAAACAACATGGCTCCCAGTCAATACCAATTACAGAGAAATCAATTTGAAGAAGCAGCTGCAGGCCGATAGAAGCCATTACAAAATTTACAGAGACCTGGCTAAAATGCGATCATTCCATACTTTCACCCACGGAGGCATTGAAACCAAAGCTTTGGATGATGATATTTTTGTTTTTGTCAGGTAAAAAAAATATTTTGTTCGGACCACAATATTTTTAATATTCCTCTGTTGTTAAAATATAAATTGTTTTAATAAAACAATGTTTTGAGTATGTCCAAATGCTTGCAGACTGGCTAGATTTTCTCCCTAAGGAGTTGTTCATATTTAAATTTGTTGCAACAGAGAGAGAAAACAGGAACAACTCCCTAAAGAAAAAATCCAGCCAGTCTGCAAGCATTTGGACATACTCAAAACATTGTTGAATTAACTATCTGGTAAAAGAAGAAGTATAAAAAATTAGAAAATTGTTTTCAGGCGTTGCCTAGTAGGTGAATTGGTTCAGCCGGATGAATCTCACCCGCATGATGAAGGTTTCAGATCTTTTTTTTTTTTAAAGAAATGCGTTGCGTTCCTATGATATACTCAAATATTTCATTTTGAGGGCCATTTCCAACGAGTTGTAAATAACTTACTATTAGAAAATGTAATCAAGTTGGGGCAGAGTGGGATTCGAACCACAGACCTTTGGTCCGTGAGTCCGAGACACTAGCCACAGGACCACAACCCGATTACTTACTTCACAAAAGTCAACAGATGGGAGAGTTGAGGAAATGTGGATGTTCAAACATAGGCAGAATGGTGAATGTTACACAGTATGTAAAGTGGCCACTTAAACCAGTCAATGACAGGTCATAAGCCCTGTTAATGCCTAGACTCCCATCTTCCCTTCTCAATAATGTTTTCCCTCTCTGTTTCAATAAATTTAAATATGTTTTAATACAGTTTAAAATAAATAAATCTCGCGAAAATTATGATCATCGTCCACTTAAATTAACTCAAATTAACTAGAGTCTAGACCGATCCATGAATTGTAGCTTTTATTATTACGAATTCGATATGTTTCCGAAGAACCATCACAATATATTACTAGATGGCAGTGGTGACAGAATCTTACTTAGCAGAGTAAGCACTGACGCCATCTTTAAAAGCACTGTGAATAAACAGTGTTTCTTTTAAACCATAAGAACGAAGCTAAAAAAGGGTGGGTTTGGGTGAAATGTTTCAAAGATGACGACGCGAGCGATGTTCGCCGAGGTCTCAAACGAGTCACATTGCTTTATGGGTCATTTTTAAAATTTCAGTCCTAGTTTCAAAATCTCTTAATCTTTTGCATCCGGAAGACTGGAAAATGCATTAGCAATGGTTAATGTAGTGAAGTATTATCAAACCAATCTAAGTAGTTAGCCCAAGGGTCTGTCAGTATGAGTGTTTGTTCATAGGTAGCGGAAACATAAATACGTAAAAACGTAATACAAAACACAATATTCCAATTCTAAATTAACACGTACCTAATAATGTTTTTTTTTTTAATTTACCTTCTAAACAAAAGAACAATGAAACTTTTAACAAACGACAAAAAATCGGTTGCACATATTGTGTATGTGCTAAATTTGGTTTTGAGGCTTAAAACAAAAAACAAATTCCTCTGTTTATTTTAATATTAAACTGTACTTCACAAACTATTTCTCAGCTTAAATAAATACTTGTACATACTATTCGAGTAGTTTATATAGTAGGCTAGTAAGTGATCTTGTTTTTAAAACAATTGATATATTTATCTAGGTAATTATGACGAAATTCAAAGTCATTAAAACCCTACTGTTTACATTAAAATACACTAAGTATTATCTTTAAATTAGTTTCTTTTTAAAAATATATTGTGCCTACAGATGAAATGCAAAAAAGCAGTTTACTCGAACTAAAATGACACTAAAATATTGATTTTATGGCGGAATTCTCGATTCCTGAAAAATGTTCTATTCTTCGTCTTAAGATACGGATGTAATGTGATTAAGTTGAGTTCTAGGAGAAAAAAAATGGTGACCAATATACGACTTAAAAAAATTATTTCATTGGGGATATTCATATTTATGGTGTTACTTAAAATATACAAGTTTTTTTTTTTAAAGCATTAAAAAATACCGAGGTTTCATTTTTAAAACGATTAAATGTATCTGTTTATTTTTTCAATTTTAGATCACTAGAAGATCACGATTCGTATGTGGTGGTAATTAATTTGGCTGCTAATAATCACACCATCAATCTAAGTATATTTAAAGATCTAAATGAAGAACTAATTGTTATGGAGACAAGCATACAATCTACAAAGCCCCTTTCGTAAGTATTAATTAAGTGATTTTTTTTGGAGAAAATAACGCATCATGTATATAAAATATACCTAGCAATGCATAATAATAAATAAAAAATACATTCGAAAATATTAACAGGTAATCAACTGACAATATCAATAACAAATTTCGTGTTTTATAATGAATTCTCATTTTGTAAAGTAACAGATATTACAAAAAAAAACTATTTCAAAAGGTTTTATATTCAAACTTATAATTAGAAATCAAACACTAATTTGAGTCTACTGAATACTTTATTTCATTTTTACAAATATAAACATATAAAAATAAAAACTTCGTGACAATTGTTTCGCCTTATTGGGGCATTTTCAAACGCCCCCCTTTTTCCCTAATAAGGCGAAACAATTGTCGCGAAATTTTTATTTTTATATGTTTATATTTGTAAAAATAAAATAAAGTATTCAGTAGACTCAAATCAGTGTTTGATTTCTAATTTTAAGTTTTAATATGGAGTTCTACAAAATAAACACCAAATCAATCAATAAAGTTTTTTATTAATTGCATTTCCTTTTTCTTATTATTTTGACTAAGAAAACCTCTGTATATTATGAGCAGTATATTTGTTTACTTAATACAATCATTATTACACATATTCCTATGTCAATAATGTTATAAGGTATTTAATTTAGTATTTTAATTTCCATCATCATTATTAAATTTATATCAAATCAACATTAATAAACACAAAATAGATAAGTTATTGAATTATTGCTCCGTTATTTAATAAAACTTGACATCAATGATAAAATTAAATGGATTAAAATATGGAGTAGTTATATTTTCCAGACGAAAATTGTATTTTTTTGTTTAATTTTATCTACAATATTCTATAATACAACATTTCCAATAGTTTCATGTGGATTATGTACCTCTTTTGTAGCAGAAATTTTGTTTAAACAGGTTTAAATTGATTTATTAAACAATTCTTAATATTCACGTTTGATATCATTAATAATTTACACAAAATAATGATTTCTAAGGTTTTGTCTTTCCTAAAATGAGCGTCACCTTTTTTCGCTAATTTATTTGAGTAAATTGAATATTAAAATTATGTTTATGTCGTTTCAAATTATTGTGTTGTAGAATTTGAAACATCTCTTTATGTGTATTAAAATAATCATTTTTTTTGTTTTCAGTACGATTTCAATGCTGAAATAAAACTGATTTGCCTAAAAAATACACTAGTTTTAACAACTCCCAAGTCAATATATTACATGATAGAATAAAGAAAGACAATAGAAAGTTATTATTACACACTTTTGTTAGAAGTGCAGAGAGCTACAAGCTAATACGCTATATCTTTTTAATCTGCCTTATTCAATTAAAATTATTTAGGAAAAATGTATCAATGTAATATACGAGTACGTCATGACTATCTCTAAGTTTAGTTAGTTGACAGCTATTGTATTAATTGTTTTTTTCATTTCAGATCTAAAGTAACGACCAAAGCAGTGGAATTGCGCCCATTCGAATCTTTAGTTCTCAAATCAGCAGCATCATCTGTCACTGCTGGTCTAATGCTAATTATAACAGCGCTATTTTTGAACATGTTCCAGTAAAATAATGACGGAAAATTTGTACTTACAGGTGCAATTAATATTTTTTCGAGGATATTAAAATGTATTTTTTACTAATGATACTTAGTGTATTGTTTTTATATTTTAATTTATTTTTCTACTCCCTTCGGCAGTACACAATGTACAAATGCAACAAATAAGTGTGGTTCATATTTTTGTTCAGTAACTCATTTTTTGTTTGCTACAAATAAATTCTTTGAATTGAAAAAACATGATTTTACATAAGAAAAGGTTTTTTACACACAAGAATTGTTTATTCAATCAATATCTTTCAATTTCATAAATATATGTAAGAAATGATGAGTGAGTGAAACAAATATTTGTATATATGATATTTTGAATTTTTTTTGTTGCATATTTTTTTAACGGGTTTTAATAAAGATGTATATTTATTGACAGTTTTTTAGAATACCATAGAAAATAACAAAGTACGTAGAAGAAGCATAATAGATTTCCAATCGTGTAAAGTAATTTTTGATCACTTCTCAAACAAACTGCCAATGTAAATTTGTTTTCGTAATGTGCATTTGTAAATAAATTACTGTCATTGTTTAATTTAATATGTAAAATTTATAACTGTCTATCGATACTTTACTTTATTATAGAAGTAAAATACGAGTTACACTTAAGGGCCAGATATTAGAAACACCACATCGCGTCATTTCAACGGAAACAATTTTACTGATGATTGAACTGTTGATTCAATATGAATAGTTAGGTAAATATTTAAGTTTAACAGTGCAGTGGTTGAAGTCTCTAATTATTCTTTTAATATCTCATTAGAAATAAATGCAGAAACTTACGTAAAAACACGCAAAAATACCTTTTCTGTCATGCTCCGTTCGCCTGTTACAGTCATTAAAAAAAACATTTCTAATACCAGATAAACTAAGTTTGGCGGCCTCCGTGGTGTAGTGATCAAGATGCTTGACTCACGCACGGAAGGTTCCGGGTTCGATTCCCGGTGAGAACACAAAAATTAAAAATGTGATTTTTCTCAAGCCTGGGTGCTCTGTGATGTAATTCACCACTGTAATTAGCCTTCCTGGCCTGTTGTGGTGCAAAAAAAAAAAAAAAATGTAAAAAAAAAATGTGCAAGTTATATAGTACTCTAACGCTGGGTTATTTGATCATGAAAAATAGTTAAATATGAAAAACAATAGAAATTATAAAGAAGTAACACATACTACAAATACCGATAAAAATACATAAAATGGATTTGGAATAATTAATTGTATTTTCAAAATCAATATGGATATTGTGGAGAAATGTTTTCATTTATAAGTTTTTTTTTAATACGTCACTAGAAAAACGCGACATGTTTGGCCTTGACAGTTGTGAGTCAAGATTTGTGACAATGTTCTTAAAAAATTTGAATGGTTAGGAAGAAATAAACATGACTTGTGACGTGTTAGGGGCGTGGCCAATGGAATGACCGTTTTTTGCGGGAATTCAAAATTACAAATTTAAAAATATTTTTATGCTACTTATGAGTAAAAATTTTTTTTTTACTTTAGAGTATTTCATAGACCTCTATTATTTTTAAAATGTAAAAAAAATATTTATATTTCCTTATTTTAAAACAGAATTTTTTGTATGAAATATTATTTTTCAAAACTTTAGCCATAAGATACATTTAATTTTATACTTTTACTAATAATCAAACAACCTGGCTTAAATGCAGTCGCCCGTCTCCATAGAAATTCGTGTGCCGGCGGCAGAACTCCGAAATAATTCTAAGGCTATATTTATTAATTGGTCAGTTCTGATAAATACTTTGAGCTGGAAGTACGTTGGTTTAAATTGTAAATAAAACAAGTGTATTGTGCAATGTGGGGTTGTGTAAGTAAGTACATAAAATACCTGGCGTCAGCGGCCGGCTAGTTTCTGTTTTGGGCTTTAAATCCAGAAACTAAGAATAAAAAGTGCGTTGGCAGAAATAATTGAATTATTTCACTATTATTAATATTATGTAAATTGATACTGATTATTTATTGAGTTGCGTAAGTTTTTAAATTTATTTTCCAGACTAAATGAAAATGATAAAGCTACTCACTGGATATTCAAATTTGTGGGTTTATGATGTGGGAGTTTATGAGGGTTGGGTTTTGTGGGTCTTTAATTTATATAATAAATTATAATGAAAAAATTCCAGCACGAATTCTCACATACAAATTAAAATACTTTATTTTAAACATGTATATACTAGCAAAAAATAGTAAAAAAAAGGCAATATAATTCGACATGAACGTGCACACATTTGTTTAAGAGTTTGTTTATGATTATTATCTTATAGTAGGAGAAAAGTTATTTGAAAGATGCTGTGTGTAAATAGTTTCTTTAATAAAAAACTTCGCCTCTACGGGGAATTGGATCCAAAAAATGTTTTCTTGCGCGCGGTGAAAATAAAGCATTAAATTGTAAAGAAATTTTTTTCGAAACTGTCCGAAAAAAATAATAAAAACGAACTACTTTGAACGATGTCACTAGTTTATGTGAATCAACCGTCCATTAAAGAGCTGTGAAAAATGACCAGTTTACTTACCATGAACAGACCAATCGGCAGAACTGACTAAGAATAGGCGGAATAGAACCTCTAACGGCACATGCGAAGTAATTTCAGAAATACAAAACTTGGAAAAGTTATAATGCTGATTATAATAACAAACGAAAAAATAAAAAATAAAAAACATTTTCGGCGTAGTTTAATAGTATGTTAACAAATAAAAAATATATTTAAAAACCACCGAACTTTCTCATTTGATAAATGATTTCATCGCGAGAAGGATTGTTATCCCCTGCATGTAAATATGATTTTGGCACAAGTATAGAATTTATAGGTATATACAGCATTATGGAAAATATTGGAATGTGGGTTTATACAATTTACGATCCAAACTTTATCATTTCTCAAACTGTCCCGATAATAATCGAAATAAATTATAATCCAGAAGTTTTACGCTTCTTCACACACTTCAAAGTCAACACGTGGATCAGTTGTGAGTTGAGAGGCGGGAAATTTGTTGAAACTTTTCCCCCAATAATGAAGTTTTATTAGCAATAAATCATTTCCGTGATAGAATTATGTTGATTTTTATCTCCCTACCACACATATTTCCGATTTCGATGAATTCACCAAAATAACAACATTCTGCGCACAAAATACTCAAAAATAATAATTCTTAAATACGAAGCAAGTATCTTATTGTGGGGACCAGAGAGTGAGAGACGAGGATGTGTTGTTGTTTATGGCCGCAATGTCCAATGAACCTATATAAGGGCGCGTAACACGTCACTCGCCTTTCTTTGTCTTTACCAGTATTCAAATTCACTTTAATGTATTCTGAGTTTAATCTCTGTATTTTCGTGTATAATTTACCAAAAATTGTAATTAAGTTAAAATATTTTATTTATTTATTCCTTGAGGTTAAATCCATTCAATCATATGTTTTACATGAACTAACAAATACATTACATTTTTTTAAACATTTTTTTTGCACCACAACAGGCCAGGAGGCCTAATTACAGTGGTGAATTACATCACAGAGCACCCAGGCTTAAGAAAAATCACATTTTAATTTTTTGTGTTCTCACCGGGAATCGAACCCGGAACCTTCCGTGCGTGAGTCAAGCGTCTTGACTACTACACCACGGAGGCCGCCAAATAGCTTCCATCTAGTGAGTATAATAAAATACCTCCACATTATCATTAAGCCGCGGATTCTACAAAACGGAAAATGAGCGCATGAAGAAAAAAGGATAATTAAATTTTTACCGAGAAGTAAAAACATAATAATGTACCTACATTTTTCAATATATTGTTTATCAACCATTTTAATATCAAAAAGCAAAATATTAAAAGCTTGCACAACCGATAATAATTATGTGTCATTTAGGTAAAGAGGTACAAGTCACTATTAGGTGATTGTGCAGACGAGCCATTGAAAATCTCCAACTGATCTAATTATTAAACATTTAATTATTTAACATTACACTTTAAACAGGTAAACGTAATTAAGAAACAAGTAAAGCGGTACTATTCATCATATTGTGTTTCATCTGATTCTATTTTTTCCATAGTAATAAAGGGAGTTCTAATACAAGTTACCAAACAGTACTTTCCAAATATACGACTTAAACCAATTTTATTTATGCAATATTGAAATTAATGTTTTTTTTCCAATTTTTTATTTCTTCACCCAACCTTCTTCAACCTTTTAGAGTAAAACGGCATACTTAACTAATTTTCTCAATTTTGATGATATGTACCTCCTTACCTAAATGCCACAAAATTAAACCCTAATGGGACTATAGAGGTATTTTTTACGATTGAATTCTGAGTTATAATAACTTACTTTTTTTAATTTCCATATCGACAGCTTTAGTATGAGAAGTCCTTACCTGAAAAAAAAAAAAAAAATATTAGTATAATTTAATGTTAATAACTAAATTTTAGTATTGAAGAGTTGAAAATC
The DNA here is from genome assembly GCF_059751315.1 of Micrasema longulum. NCBI lineage: Eukaryota > Metazoa > Arthropoda > Insecta > Trichoptera > Brachycentridae > Micrasema > Micrasema longulum. The sequence goes on along the minus strand of NW_028279953.1, from coordinate 63,096 downwards.
AAAATAATATTAACCTTTTAAAATACAATGGCGTATTGTATAAAATCCAGAGAAAAAAAGAATAGAACTAGCAATAAGAAGAAAAACCAAGTCTAAAAATTCATTTGACAATAGTTCATATAAGGAAAATATCACAAACCACGAATACTAATAAAAATATTTTAAATGGATTTAGAATAATAAATTGTATTTTCAAAATCAATATAGATATTGTGGAGAAATGTTTTCATACGTAACCTTAAAAAATATGTCGCCATTATTTGAAAATATAAAAATATTTTTAGCTATTTATTAATTAGATGGATCTCACCCATATCAATAAAGGTTTCAGCTCTTCAACTTCATAAATTTCAACAGATGGAAGAATTGAAGGAATATATATGTGTTCAAATATAAGCAGAATGGTGAACGCTACACAATGTGTAGCGCCCTTCTATATTTCCTTCTCTAAAATATTCTCTATCTCTGCTCTTATAGTTAAATTACCTATTTATTTTAAATAAACTAAAAGTTAATTAATAACATGACATTAAACTGTAAATCTATTAATGAATAGAAACCCCTGGCTCATCGGGTTTCTGGAACAAGTAAGTAACAAAAAAAATTCAAAATTAAATCTCTTCACAACTAGCATAACACATTTTTGTTTAAAAAAATATTTCATAACATCCAACTAGCTATTTTATTTAAATTGTTGATACGGGATGAGGTTTTTACTTTAAAAGTGCAATATATCACAAATAGTAAAGTGCTAGTTATCAACTTGTTGCAGAAACCCGAAGAACTGTTGCTTAACTGAAATAATATTAAAAAGATTTTATTAGTTACGCCGTCGGTAATCCTTTAGGGATGACATGGCATACACACAAAATAACCCCATGATCTTTGTTGCGGAAAATATTTTACTGAAATATAATGTAAAGTGAACGAAGTTACGCAGAAAGCGCCCAAAATACCATGCGAAAGAAGTTTAATATTCAAAATTCAAATCTGGAAAGCTTAAAATGGAAAATTTACAATATTGAACCACAAGGACGTAAGATTTATTGACATTTCAACAAAGGTTGAAAACCTCGTTAGAAAGAAAAACAAAATGAATTTTTTAGGCGTTTCTTAAAAAACTAAATAATTCTATGGAATCCTACCAAGTTTAAGGTATTTTACGTCACAAAGGTCAACATAATCCATGGAAGAATATGAAAAATTTGGATGTTCAAGTATGGAAATCCGAGAATGTTACACATTGCATAAAATGGTCGTTAAAACCAGCCAATAATGGATCAAGTCCTAGGCGCATTTATTTTTTTCGCGAGAGGTCAATAATGAATAATGCTAAATATTTATCCAAGTAAAGCGATTTGCTAATCAATGTCGATAGATCGGAAGCAATGGTTTTTAAAAAGGGATAAAGCATAACTAAATATGAGATTAGTGTAAATGGAGATATTCTGAATCAGGTAGAAGAATTTGTTTACCTGGGAAGTATGTTTACTAGGGGTGGAAATACTGGGAAAGATATTGAAAGGAGGCTGAGTGCCGGAAACAGGGTGAACGGTGTAAAATCTACCGTGGAAAAAAATTAGCAGTTCACAATGGAGTTCTAGCGCCGACTCTTACGCATATAAGCTAGCTGACTTTTTTTCGTACAAAAAAATCCCTTATATTCATCCTGGGTTATGGCACTAGGGTAATATTTTTTTTACACACTACAGATATTTACCATGGGCGGGTCTCCACGTTTTTTTTTATTATGAGAACTAAATTCTTTACAATGGGAACTAGGACCACGCGAAAACCCTTAAAAGCGTCCAGTTTTATCTGCCATTCTCAGGCGTACGGTAAAAAATACGATAACCATTTTTAAGAAAACGCAAAAAGAACCGACACAGAAAATTACATTTTGATATTTAAAAAAAAAAAAAACTACCAAATCAGTTTAGTTTTAGGGTGCGAAAGACGGGACAGCGATACGTCAATTGTGTTGATATTAGTCCGGCATAATCAGTCCAACAAGCAGTTATCTTTTTCGCACATTCTCGGGGAGGCATTTGCGAGAGAGTTACATTTAACCATGTTCAACACATATTCATCGAAACTCTCAACCACTGCATACACTCAAAAGTCCTCAGATACGGTGTTGATTATGACTTGAAGTTTGTGAAGTTATGGCGAGCAAAACAAAAGAGGCAGACAGACTTGCGTTGGTTTTATTTAAAAAAAAATATCGATGCAAAGTAGTTTTTAAGAAAAATATTTCCGCATTTGTTCACCAATCCCAATCGCAAACGTCAACGTAAATTTTGTCATTTAAGTTCACGTAAAATGGGAAATACAGATGAGAACTTATTAAAATATATAAAAAGGATTTTGATGATGTTATTGTGGCCAATCGAAGGGCATTGGATTCTGCCCACAACAAAAAAGCAGAGTTTAAGAAAACATACCTAGTTATGATATTGTCTTTCTTTATTATTGTCACCGTAATCTACGTATTAAAAAAAAACAATAAATTTGATTTTTGTGAGTTTTTACCTCCTAAATTTTTAGTCGATTGAGTTGGGAACCCCAAGTGATACACCTAGAATACGTGGTGGGCAAGCTGTCGTAAGTTGCAACTATACAAAAGAGTTGCATATGTTTAGAAATGCATCAGGGTCGCGATTATGAATGGCTATCTTCATAGGTACATACTGAGACGGTATAAACTAATATTAATATTTATGTACGAAAGTGTGTATATTTGTGTGAAAACTCTAAGTATGTTTGTCGGCAACCGGTAATTCAACACGTTCAGAAAAAAAATTGAAAACACATTCTATTTTTCATACAGAATACTTCATTTTACTTTGTAGATAAAATTGAAGATCCATTTTAACTTCAGAATACGCACCCAGAAGTGGACTGACTCAACACGGATTTTCTAGAGTGAAGATAGCTCACAATCATGGGTTGTCCAAGTTTTGTCGCTATAAACTGTCTTTGTATTTAATAAATTCATGTATTTATTTTTAACTTTGCAGGCACTATGACATTATTATTAAAACATTGAAACAAATATCAAGTTTCAGTTTTTTTAATTAGGATTATTAGATGTCTAGAGTGTTTAGTTACATTCACAATTTTTTTTTATTAAGTTTTTTATTTGTGTTTTGTTTCAAATTATTTCATTTCATATTTTATTATAAACATTTGAGAACCATTATATGTTTTATTACTGTATTTTAGTATTTTTAAAATTGTTAAACACATGAAACTATTTAAATATTTTAATCACTAATTAAATTCAAAGTAAATTGAAAGAATTTTGTTGAACCCGAGTAAAAACAGTATTCCATTTTAATTAGTATAATTGTATTATTATTTTATGTTTTTTTTTTATATGGTGTAATTTTTATTTTCATGAATATTCGAAATTATATTATTTCCAATTACTAAATAATTATAACGGTGTTAATCACTCTCCAAGTAAAAGAGCTAGTTTCTATTCTGGAAAGTTACAGTTTTAAAATTCGCTAAATATATCAAAGTAGATGATTATAAAAAAAAGTGTGTTTTTTTATCAATATTCCTACAGAGATGAGGTAGAATTTTTTTCAAATTCAGGATTATCGATATTCGAGCGTTTACAGGGCTTATGACCTGTCATTGGCTGGGTTGAGTGGCCACTTTACGTTTTTTTACAACATTCCCCATTCCGCTCATTAGCGAATATCGACATTGGTACCATTTTGATTCTTGTATATATCTTATTAAATGAGAAAGCATTCACTAGCGTGTTGTAGCGTGTATGCACAAAAATACACATACCAAAAAAAAAAAAAAAAGTGTGATTACATTAATTAAAAAAATATATATAAAGTGTATATTCACATCTCTATTATTATTGTATATTCATTTATGTATGCACATACATGCAGCACATACATTAGAATAGGTATTTTTACACCCCTAATTTCGTTGCAATTTTAAATTGTTTTTGTAAACTTCCTGTTTTATACTAAATATAAGCAATTAATTGAATTTTATTTATTTATAAATACAACGAGTAGATTATATGAACTATTATTTTTTGCCAAAAAACCTCATATTTCGGCACTGAAGCTGAATATCTTTGTTTTTTTTTACAAAGTATACAATTATATTCACATTTGAAATTATTACAAAAAAAAAATTGTTAGAATATTGGCAAAAATAAACTAATATTTTTGGCCTTTTTTGATTCAAGTATTGGGTTTTGGGTTGAATGTTTTATGCATTATCACGTTTAATTATAACACTCCCTTGATATAAATTATTCCGAGCACAAATATAATTTCAGACTCTAACGCCTACTTATAGAATTATAATAAAAGCATTATCTCAGATTTAAAACATTTTTTAGTGAATGGTTCATCGAAAGCTTAAAGGATTTAACCGCACAAAAAATTAAATAACTTAAATAAGGTTCTTAACAAAAACGAAGAATATTTTTAATATTTAAAGAATTAACTTTGTAGTCAAACATTTCAAGAAAAATCTGTACCTTTGAGGATAAAACACGGGAGTCAACTTTTTGTTGTTTTAATGTTAAAAATATAGAAATAAGCTATTTTATAAGTGAATAAAACACCGAAGTCCACATTAGTCATAAAAATGTTTTTTAAGTTAAAATAAAAATCACTTTGTTTTAATGTGAAAAATATCTGTAGTCACATACGCTATTTTAATATGTACTTTAACTATCAAAATAATAATTATTTAAGATTAAAAGTAATTTATAGATTGGAATTATCTCATTTGGTTGAAAAGTTATCACATTTTTGAAAACGTATAAAAGACTTTAATCTAAAAAATCAATAAATAATCTTTTTTTATTCTTAAAGGAATAAACCGCTAAGCCTTTATATTAAGCCTTGTCAGCAGGTGGAATAGAAGGAATATGGAAGGAGGTAATGAAAAATACACCACAACACCCAAACTAATTGAGAAAAAAATATTTTTGCATCTACTTTTTGCAACGGGAGAGAATTGAACCCGTGACGTTAGTTTTACAGTTGGCTGTCCAACCAACTGCTACACGGCGCCTGTCAGCATTTAATTTTCCCTAGATTGGCACTTGAAGCGTAAGATAAATAAACATTATTTTCTCTTTTTTAACATCACAGGTCCAAGAAGCCCAATTACAATGATGCATTACAGCAAAGAACACCCAGGCTTGAGGAAAATAACATTATTTTTTGTGTTCTCCTCGGAAATCGAACCCGAAACCATTCTTGCTTAAATCTAGCCTCACAGCCATTACACCACAGATGCCTTACTTGTATGTAACAAATGATCGAGCCACGTTGCATTTGGTATACTGATGCAGTGGCCTAAGCACCATCGGGTGCGGAAAAGGAAATGATCATGATGATGATAAGCAAAACAAATTACTATTTACTATGAGATGTCTTTAAAATCCAACGTCGTAGAAAGTCAAATGTGACTTGTTACCAAATGAAATCTTATATGAAAAAGTACGCAAGAAATACAATCCATAATATATTTATATCAGAAATATATCAAGGACCTTCGGAAGGATTACGGATTCATTTATTTTTTCAGTTAATTGCCCAAATAAATATACATATTTAATACCAGCGAATCTATACAAACGAGTGAATTAGAAAATGCATATTGAGCGTCTTCTGGTTAGGACAGTCTTCATCTCACATGGCTCAGCCTTTGTTAAGATGGAGATTTTTTTTCTTTTAAAGTATTCTATAATAAAAAACAATAACATAAAAACCAAAAAAATGGTTAATTATAAATGCATTGCATTGATTATGATATATGATTATCTAACAATCACTTTTTAATTTTTTTATATTTTACAATTTTAGATATCATTATAAGATATATGGTAAATATAATGTTATTTTCGCTAGCAAATACACTATTTTTCTTTCGAAACATATTTTTACTAATTAAAACTATCTTCTTTTAAATGAGCCTATTCAATTTTTCCAATCTATTTCTTAAATCGATAATTTTTTATATTTAATAATATACCGTTATTAGATGAAACTCTAATAAATGTCAGTAAATATTTATTTATAACCACTTACCGACTTCTATATGTCTACGGTTTCGAGACGTACTAGTCTTTTCGTGAGGACACTAACTCCAATAGCCGCCATTAATAAAAAACATCGAGCTTAAGAAAGAGGCTGTTGGCCTAATCGGCATTGTAGAGCGTCGTCTTTGTCATTCAGACATACTGGACTCGTGCGATAGAGACGGCGTACAAAGTCGGCAGTTTCTTTCTTAAACCCGATGTACTTTATTTTCTGCCGGGTACTGAACTTCACATGCAAATCCCACTATGCACTTTCACCACAGTTGTTGCACACAAGTACAAAACCAACGTGCTGACATGTAGCTGCTATGATGCAGGTGTATTTGTATGTAGTGTAAGTAGTGTCCCGACGAGACAGATACGGCTCGAAACCGGTAGACATAGAAAAGTCAGGAAGTAGTTGTATGCGTAAAAATATTAATATTTTAAATTTTAAAAAGTGAAATCATTGGAAACTGAAAACAATCCATGAATTTGACAGTGGTGGCAGTAAAAATATGTACCTGCGTATTATGTTATTATGTTTTTTTTAAATGAACTATTTTTTTAACATAATATGTATCATTAAAAAAATAAATTTATTTATTACATCGTAACAGAGACGAAAAAAATCTTTGAGAAGCATTATTTGGAACTCTGGGCGTTTTCAAAACTTTTAACTGTCATTTGCTGGTTTAAATTTTAAATGATAACTTTACAACAGAGAGAGAAGGAAATATTAAAGTCTAGCATTTACAGGGTTTATAAGCATTCATTGACTAGTTTGAGTGGTCACATTACACACTGTGTAGCATTTACCATTCTGCCTATAATTGAACATCCACATTTCCTCAACCTTTCCATATGTTGACTTTGGTAAAGAACAAATTTAGATCCAAAAAATTCCCTAGGGTGGAAATCCTGCCTGTCTACAAACATTTGCACATACTCAAAACATTGATGATTAATTAACATGCTTTTTCTCCATTCCATCTTATGTTTGAACTTCTACACCGATAATATTTAAAAAGTATTGTAATTTTTATTAATATTTTAAAATATCCTAGAAGTTTAAACCCGTTTATATTTTCCCCAAAATTGGAAATCCTTACAATATTCTTGAGTTTTAATTAATTTTGTAATGTGTAACAAAAAAAATATATATCTAGATTTTGCCTTGCGCCTCTAGAGGCGCAAGGCAAAATTATTATATACATGTAAATAGACATTGGACTTACCGCATATGAAGTCGGAAACTTTGGCTTTGTGAAGAAGATCGTGCTAGGATTGACTATTAAATTATGTACTCACCTATGACGTAAGAATAGCCATCGAGGGTGAGCACACAGCGCCTCGCACTACCGCCCGTGGAGCGATGGCGGGCGGGGCGAGGGGGAGGGCCGCCTCCCCCCACGGCCACCCCTCCCCCGGGGTCACTGTGACACTTGTGCACCAAGTCCTTCACCCTGGCTTGGACTGGCATCATGCTGGAACTGGCCCCGGAGTCGCTGTCCACCGAGTTCTGCCGACTCGACTTGTCAACACTGTTTTGCCGACTTGACTTTTGGCTGCTGGCGGTACTCTGGTCGCTGTCCATGATGCTAGTACACAAATTCTCTTTTGTCACTCACTGGCATTTTTATGCCCGCAACACCGTTTTATGTACGTACATACATACTTAATGACCCTGATGGTTGATTTACATATTGCTACAATAGCCTGATATAAAGTGCACCTATTGCAATTTTTATGCGATACTTAACGCGCTTGATATGTTGATTTACTAACCTGTATTTAATTTTTCTAATCTAGTGCTTATTTACGCGTTTTCATGAGAGTAATATCACATTTTTAATAATTGAATAGATTTTGTTTATTTTTTACATTGCGTAGTTATCACACTGGGCTCTCTGTACTCTGTTACCGGGTTTTAATGTGTTGTTCGAATGTAGGTGTGGTGTTGATGAATAAATCGATACCCGTTCGTTAGCTTGCAGTAAATGCATTTTTATACCCTGGTCACGTTGGATGTTCCACATTTCAGTTCACATCTTTGAGTTCAAAGAGGAATCATCGATCCGTGTAGTATTTTTAAACTGTTTTGATTCATTAGTAACACAAGACTAGATTCACTGTCTATTCTGGATCATTTCCAGAATTTTTCAAAGTTTATCTGCAATAACAAAAGTTAATTCATCAGAATAATAAAGCATTTAAAGTTTAATATGAAATTATATATTTCTACGTACACGTATATTCAAATGCTTGTCAATAACATTTATTAAAAAAAAAATTATTAGTCAACTAACTGAAATTCAGTATAACCTTATTGAAATGATGTAATAACTTATATTTACGTACAAGTTATTAATTTAAAAAATACTTTGTACACTCCCACTTATTTATTTTGACCAATTAGCACTTTCACCCTCTAATGGGCATCTTCAGACTGGTGTATGGATAATTTATATAAAACTAAATATTATCTTAAGTGTTTGTACATTTAAAAATTAAGTTGAAAAAGATACAATACGCAATATTGTAATGGAACAGAGTGAGACAAATGATTGAAACATGTGTTGGCGATGTACTTTAAGAGAATATTCCAATATATGAAAAATATTTATTGTTTTATTACAATGTACAGGGTCTAACTAAGGGGGCTAATAATTGGTCAAAACAAATAACTGGAAGTGTACCAAGTTTTTTTAAAACTAATAACTTTTATGTCAATATAAGTTATTACATCATTACAATGGAATTCCATCAAGAATTGTCAATAAATAATTTAAATGAAATAACCTTATTGAGTTTATTTTTTGCTAGGAGTCTCCTTTATTATAACTGATTTGTTAAAATTATACCATCGGTACCTATTATCTTAATAGATAAGGTGGCTTTTATTTAATATGCATAGACATTTCATTAAATCCTAAATTTTACATGCCATCTACATAATACTCAATGTATAAACATATGTAAAGAAAGTGTGTTCCCTTAAATTTTGAATTTGACAGTGTTCCGCGTTGTCGATAAAGCAGCGCTTCACAGTTACACGGTAAAACAGATAAAACTAAAATGGCGACGCAACGTCAGATTTTTACATGGCTGAAGTAATTAAGAATATAAATATAAAGATTTTATTTGAAGCACTAACTTTGTGGTTATTCATTATGATAAAATAAATAAAACAACTTTGTTTTTAACCACTAAATTTGAAATTAGAGGTTAAAAACAAAGTTGTTTTATTTATTTTATTATAAGAATATAAATTGTTGAAATAAATCATAAAAGCAACTTGGAAAAAAAATTACTTAATAAACTTAAATGTAGTTACTTTATTTTTAACAGAGCAACACATTTATTTTATCAGTCAATCAAATGAAAGGAATTATTATCATACATAAATATATACATATAAAAAAAATTAAATATTTGCGTTCTTACAATTAACCCAAATATTTGGGTTTTGAGGGCCCTTTGCAACGAATTGTAAAAAAGAAAATGGGAATCGAGTTGGTGTACAGTGATATTTTGATCCGTGAGTCCGAGACGCTAGCCACGAGACTACAACCCGATTCGATCAGATATAGTAATAAATATTCTACCAAAGTCCTAAAAACGTCTTATGTTATAATATCAATAAAATATAAAGTAAACACACGATATCCGTCTGTTAATAAACTTTTTGGGAGAATAATAAAGTAGGTATTATAAAATAGAAACGTGACAGAAAATGAAACGATTTTATTTTATTGACGAATTTACTCACAGCGTTAATTTAAGAAGCAAAACCTTTGTGAAATTTCATTTTTAAGAACGAAATTTTCAGGTAGAAAAAAAGTGAATGAACGTGTTTTCTCGCAAATTCCAAACAAGACAAAAGGAAATGTTGTTTTATGTAAAGTCGTCGCCAAAAAAGAATGCTTACGCCAACACATATTTTACACTGCGGTCACTATGTGAGCGTAGGCATTCTTGTCTGTCGTCGCCTATACAGTAGTAAAACATACAATTTCAACATAACTTACCTATTCTTATAATATATTAAAGATTAATACTGAGATTTTTTCTGTTTTATTTTTCTTGGACAAATTTAATCATATTTATAGTTGATTCGACGACCGACGTAGTTGACATGAAATATTTATTTAAAGAAGTAAACAATAATATTTTAAAGTCTCTGAACTGGTACTTGAAGCGTAAGACTGATCATCTTACCTTCATATAACACGAATGATCAAGATACACTGCGATTGGTGTATCAATGCAGTGCCCTATGTACCTTTAGGTGCCGAAAGGGAATTATGCTGATGATAGTTAAATTATTATCAAAAATAATTCTGTGCAACTTGAGGTCACCAATTTTAAAGCGGACTGTTTTTAAAATATGTAACTTTAATTCAGCTCTGTTGTCATTTTTTACTATGAAAACCTTTACACATGTGTATTTTTCAGAATTTTTTAATGCTCCTGATGAAGAAACACAAATATTAATTAGTTTTTTTATTTATTTTTTGTATTGTTTTTTTTCTTTTTACCTTAAAACAATAAATATTTTATGCCGTATATGTACGCAAAGAAAAAAAACATACTTATTTAAGTGTTGTGTTTTATCTGATTTCGTTATTGCGAAAATCTTAAATTCACTAACCAAAATTACGTATTTATCAGTTTTTTTGTGCTTTTTTGACATGTAAATCCATTATTAACTTTCTATCGATTGTAAAAGGGCGTCATAAAGTGAACTTTGCAGGAAAATCAATCGACGAATTTTGAAATTTAAAATTCCATAACAATGTAGGTTATGAAAAAATGTCAATGATATTATTGTTATTCTGCATAACTTCCTTAGCGCTATTTGAAAATCACCTCAAGGGCGATGTACTATTAAAATCCCAACATATCTTGTAGCAACAAATTGCATAGGCGGTAGAGATTAGGTTCCCCGTTTCCAATTATGTAAAATTTTAGTATGTGGAAATAAAACGATTAAAATTATAAGAAAAGGGTATTTAAACCAATCGACATTCTATTTCTTGTTTTTACATACAAAAATGTTTTAAAATTTTACAAATGTTCCACATACATAATAGTCTACACATAAAACGTAACGTGTGGATAAAATACGTTCAAATAAGAGAAAATAATATGTAGTGTAAGATAAAGTGGTTTATTTCCGATTGTTGTTTTTAACCTTCTCAAAAGCATTATGTAAATATGATGTGAGGGCTGCCTCTTTGGTACTAAACTCGTTTTGAAAACTAAATAAGCAGTCAAGTCACGCATAATACTTTTACTATTTGACAAAATACTGTAAAAAAATACAATGTTATTTTTAATTTAATAAAGTTGAGGTTGAGATTACGCGATATCGCTTCCTAAATTGTGCATTAAATTGATTTTAATCATTCAAACTTTATTCGAATACAATAGATAGCATTTTAATTATTCCAAAATATTTGTTGATTTCATATTGGATTTCTTCCTCGGAGAGTTTTATCAAGATAGATCACAAAAGAGAAGGATGAAAAAAATAAGTGAATATGGCTGTCTATGCATTTACAGAGCTGACGTCCTGTCAGTAGTTAGTAAATTTACAGTTCATTGAAAGTTAAGTTGACTTTTCTTTTAAAAAAAATCAAGCGTTATCAAGTAGGTATAATAATTCAGGCAAACCTCTTAAACCCTTACGGGTTACATACATTTGACAAAATATTTCTACTATTGAAATTCATATTCTACTGTTAATAATAATATTTTTAACATCTTTTGTAAAAGTTGTCTGAGTCTTTTGTTTAGTTTTGTCTGGTAGTTTATTGTATAATTTCAGTCAATGGTTTATTAGTCTCGATTGTCCCTTTCTCGTTTTAAAAGGTTGTTTATAATATTTTTGTGATATTCTCGTATTGTGTTCATGTTTACTACAGTTTTTTCAAGTTTTAATTATTTGCCTACAATAGGGTATTTTCATAAACTAGGGATATGATTTTTAATGTATTCAGTATTCAAAGAATATTTTTACGATTGCGAGCATTTTACTATAAAAATCTGATATGAATGTTTTCATTTATAATTTACTATTTAAAGTTTGATATAAATAAAACGGCCCGTAACTGGCCAAAAGGTTGATGACGTCACGCGTGACTTATGGATCCTACGTTCACTCAAATCCTATACTGAGATACTCCGACGCTGGCGGCTTGTGGCTTTTTATTTGTTTTTTATAGTTAAATTTCGTTTTTTCCTTTGCTTTTTTTTGTTTTCATTTATAAACATCTATAGCATTACGACTGACATTGGTTTTTTACAAGGAAAATCCGATAACTTGCCCAAAATAGATATAATCATGATGGGTATTTTTTTCTCATCCAATACAAACTTTTTAAGTTCTGAGTATAGAAATGTAAAGGCCGCAAGGTAAGGAAATATATAATGTTTGCTTCCAGAATGTATTCATTTAAATAGTTGTATTATTTGCATGTACTATAAATGTATTGTTTTGCGTACATTTAATGCAAAAGGGAAGTAACGTGACTTTGACACAACATAATCCATAAAATACCATTTCTTGTAAACATCTCTGTTGCTCGAGTGCGTGTTATTGCCTTTTACTTATAAATATATCAGCCAGGGAAAATTACGGAGACAATGCCATAGGTTACATTCAAGTAAAACAAACGGGTAATATTTGAATGGTTAAAGGTCACTTCACCCCAGAACATAAAGTTAGAACCAAAGCGTACTCGGTGACGTTGATTTGCGATAAAGTCTAGGAAATAATAGATTCCTGCAAGTGTGAAGACTGTCCAGCATCCCAAGGTCAGTTGCCATTTTATAAATGCAATAAATTTCACAAATAAATAAGGAAAGTTTTCATACAGCAATTTTTTAGTAATTTTATTTTTTATTTATTTAGAAAACCAACAGTTCTACAAATTAAACTTAGTAACATAAGTACAGAAATATAATACAAATATAAACAATAATGTTCAAAGAATAAACTATTAAGGTATTGTAGTACCTGTCAAGCTTTATAAGTGCTAATTTCAGTACCTACCGTTAGTAAATTTTTATAGTCTACAGTCTACATCATTAAATTTAGTATTTTGAACTGAACAAGACCCACGGAAAAAAGTATGGTGGTTTGTTTTTTTTAACATCTCGTTTCATAACGTTCAAATGCGATAATTTTTTCAGTAGGTACTAGGAATGGCTAAAAAAGCTTTATTTGGCGTCTTCACCGTAGTGTTTGTGCACATCGGAACTAAACAGTACTTGTATCTTATAACTTAAGACATTTTATGCGCGTTAATTTGTTAAAACAGGGTAAAACAACCGACTACAACAAAAACAACACGTAAGCTATACACATTCGTATGAATTTTGTTTGAACGGTCAGTCAAGTTCGTAACGCGTGACATCACAAGCCCATACGGCATCCGAATGGTCGTTTTGGCGCCAATTCAAGGTATAGGTTTTTAAACCGCTCTGAAAAATTAACGCGTGGACATAAAAAAAAAACTGTACAGTTCCCATCGTAATTTTTTTTCCTTTTTTTGCAAAATAAAAAAAAAAGTGAAAATACTCTTATTACATCAGTGGCTAATTTTAAAATAAATTTTAAGGATTCTAGTTAAAAGAGTTCAGTTACATTTGATTGTTTAGTTTGTTTAAAAAAATTCTTTAGTTGCTGTTAGATTAATTCACCAAAATGAACATAATAAAATAATTGAAACACAAATTTTGTGGTTCTGTAAAATGCTGCGAAATGCCTAGTTGCATAACATCGGCAGCACTACTAAATAGTCCAACCCGTTAGCGCCCACGTCGCAAACCCATAATGGTGCGATCACAGCATATAACGAGAGGATAAAATGAGAGTTTCTGGCGCCTCCAAACCAAAAACAACCAGCTCAGGGAACGTAGCTCCGACAGAAAGTTCAGAGAAGGCAAAAGGAAACCACTTAGATATTTTTCCCAGGAATCACCATGGCAAGACATACAATAAGGAGAGTCAAAGACCTGTTCCGAGAAGTTCAGGACAGAGATGCTTACTCTGCAGTGATCACTGACGCCGAGTAAACTTGACAAGGCTAACTGTATAGATGTCCATGATATCCTTGTTCAGATAAACCTTAATGTACCTCACCGTAACTTGCGTACTAATCTTGTCTTTGCTCTGGGAAATTATCAACTCAACATTATCAACTCAACTCAACAACATAAAACAAAACCCAGTAAATGCATATCCTCTACATAATAAGACCATCTTGCACACATTAATCAAATAAAATATAATACAGAAATGGAAAAGATTTATTGTATTGTGTTCAAAGAGTGATTATTGTAAGCAGTCAAAGTAATGTACGCGAAATGAAACCGATTAGTGTTCGGTATTTGGTCGAAAGCATGTACACATTTATTGTACATAAATATTTACATGTTTACAATGTACAATACGTTTAATTTTGTTGTGAAACACACAATTGATTTACTGCTATAAATATTGATAAATTAGTGTAATTAACGAGCCAACTGAGTCGACACATGATACTTATATTTAAACTAATTATTTTCTTCGATATAATTTTATTTAAAAAATTACTATCGAACACTTATATATACATGATAGTCTAAAGGGCATTGAATTAATCTGTCACCAAAGGTAAAGTGATCAGTCTTACGCTTCAAGTGCCGGTTTGGGGCCAGTGAAATTTTGTGGTGTAAAATCAATCATTAAACTAATATTTCATTTATATCTTGCTAGAAATCGAACCCGGGACCTAAAACACGGTACGCAAATGCGGTTTCCACTGTTCGTCCGCTTTTGGACCCTGGCACTTAAACAATTTTTGTATACTCATTTTACCGTGTCTGGGTTCGCGGAAAGAAGAATGTCGTTTTGTGAAAAGATGTGTATTTTAACCACAGAAAAAGTTACAACAAATTAGTCAATAATTCATAGCATCTTCACCGTACAATGTACAAATATCGCGAGCAGCTTTGACAGCTTTATTATCACGATTGAACGCGAACAGAAAGATGTGTCGAGAATGGTCACTTTCGTCTACTTGGCATTGCATTTTGAAGTTTTGTAGTTAAATAAAACAATATATTTAACGAAAAAGCAAATACAAAGTCTTGTAGAACAGAAAAATTTCTTTCGAATGATTTTCGTAATTTTTAATTTTTTAATTTGTGTTCCTCATTTTTAAATTTGGAAAAAAAAAACGGACACGACTTATGTTAACACCGAATACACTACTTTGTAAATTTAAATAGCAGAATTACTGAACTGGCCTTGTTTTCGTGCAAAATACTGAAAATTTTAGGTTTTATAATTGATTGATATTCTCTGTTTGATGTTTTAACGAAATTATACATTTTACCATCCCTTTTCCTTCTACTATTTTATTGACATCAAATTACTTTTTCATTTTGAAAACATTCCATTACCAGTTAATGAATGTTTAAAATAGTCAGATTTAGGATTCTCGTGAATTTGCGAAGATAAATTATGCAAATATATTTTTTATTTATAAAACAAAGCATCAAACCGTAAAAGAACATGACGTTTATCTGTATTAACTACAAACTTCTGCACTCTCAGCCGATTAACTGACAGTTTTTAAAAGCAGTGTTCGAAATTTCTTCGAAAAGTTTACGAGTTATAAACCATAATCGCCGTGGTTTCGAGTGGGTAAATAGACCACAAAAGGGTGGCGGTAGCTGCGAGATTTACACCGTAGTGGTCAGTGTTGCGAAATCTCATATAAAAATAATGGACCCAGTATTAAAATTAACATATTACAATAGAAATGAAGAAAGTTTGAGAGAAGGTTATATAAGTCTAGGCATCTACAGGGCTTATGACCTGTGATTGGCTGGTTTAAGTGGCCACTTTACACACTGTGTAACATTCACCATTCCGCCCATATTTCAACATCTATATTCCTTCAATTTTTTCATCTGTTGATGTTTGTTAAGTTAAAGAGCTGAATCCTTTATTTAAGCGGGTGAGATGAATGTGATTGAATTATTTCACCTACATACTAGGCAACGCCTGAAATAATTTATTTTTTATACTTCTTCATAGACCTGGAGGGTTTATCAACAATATTTTGAATTTGTCCGAATTCTCTCGTTGTAATATCCTAATATAACAGCTCCCCAGGAAGTTGAATCCAGTCCTGGTCTACAAAAATTTGGACCAACTCAAAATATTAATTTTTATTTTTAAAAGGAATAACCCGCTAAGCCTCTATTTCGAGGCTTGTCAGCAGGTGGGATAGAGGAGATATGGAAGGAGGTAATGAAAAATACACCACAACACCCAGACCAATTGAAAAAAAAATCTTTCTTGGATTTTTTCTTGCAACTGACGGGAATCAAACCCGTGACGCCAGTTTCACAGTTAGCCGTCTAACCAACTGCGCCACGGCGCCTGTTTAGTATTAAAATAATAAAAAAACGAAAAAATTAATCTCAGGTTTTTTTTAATGAGTAGCGTAACTGAATTTTGGTGTTTTGCCAATGTATTTTCTTAATAGACATCAGAGACGAATAAGGTGACTTTAAAGGGATTCTGATAGGAGTTTGAGGATAGAGGGAGAGGGCTCGGATAATTCACAAAGAAAGAAATATATTTTTTCTTTTCTTTTTGATTAAAGTGTAGTAAAGAAATATGTGTTTGAGATTCCTCTCACCTAGAAGGCACTCACACATTTTGGAGTAAAATGTTTTTATCCTGATAGGTGAGATGTCATTACATCCGACAAGTAGTTGAAGCTTCTTGTTCACCGAGAACAACACTTTTGAACCAATTAGTTTTCTTACTCAGGACTTTCATCCGAGAGTAGCCATCGAGTCAAAAATACTCGTCCAGGGTTCCGTTTCTATTACACACATAGAACAGTATTCTTCTACCGCCTGGACAGGGAAAAACCATTTTAATACATATTTATATCAATATCACCAAATATCAAACAAAAATAAAGAAAACACTGTCCTATACTAACTCAATGTACAACCAATAAATTGGGTCTAACACTGCATGTAAAGATCTCGGAATAATTCTAAACTAGAAATCGAATTTTAACTTACACATTGACTTCCTTATTTCAAAATCATATAAAACGCTAGGTTTAATTTTAAGAATAAGAAAATTTAAAAAAAAATCCAAAACCCTCAATATGCTTTATTGCGCACTTGAAAGAAGTCCACTAGAATACCTATGCATCTACAATATGAAATCCTCAATATATAACATAAATAGACAACAATATAGAATACCATAGAATTAAGAATAGTCCAGAAACCGCATACCCGCATCAAACAGAAGGCGACTCAACTACTCATAAATGAGAAGGTTAACATTTTGACCCATTAGTTTATTTGTAGACGTCGCTCAGTACGCAACTTCCTATTTGAATTTAACTATGCCGTGTTGTGTCCTTTTTAAGTGTAGAAATACTGCTAGGATCTTAAAAAAACAGGATGCAATCACATTTCATGTGTAATTAGCAAATAAATGTGTATATAAGAAATGTATTACTTAAAAATTGAATTATTATTCCATCTGTCAGATTGGCAAAGAAACAAAATAGAAATTTCCTTAGTGTTACCCGGGTAGTAATTTTTTTACCCTACTTTGATCATCTAATGAGAGCATTTATGAAAATTGGGTCTCGGATTAAACAACTCTGTGGTGGACATTTGACCGACATTATCTTCAAAACATCAAATATTATTTAACATGACATAAAAACATCCGTTTTATGTAAAATAAAATTTGTTTTATACGAGTATTTTAAGTTTAAAGTTCATTAATTCAATTACTCTTACAAAATGACCCATTACTACTCTGTTGTGCCAATCAATATTTCCGAGTGCACAGTAAAATTTTAGAGAAATTAACAGATTGTTTCTTACATTTGTGTTATGATTTTTTTTCCCATCATTACGCGGCGACATTACGAATACGCGCGGCGAAAGTGAGGCATAGTAAGGGGATTATTAGATACAGTCCGACGTATTCAGATATGATTCTACGCTCCTTCTGGACTATTCTTAATTCTATGTAGAATACATTCAAAACAAGTTCGTAAAATATCTCAACTTCAAATACCGCAACAATAATACGTGTCACCTATTTGGGAATTCGAAAACAACGAGTACTTGCGGACCTTTTATTTTTACATAAAATACTCTCCTCCATTAATTTAAATATCCCACCTAGGCGGACATGACAAACTAAAGTTTTTCACATACTTTAATACAATTTTTTTTTATTTTGTTTATTTTTTCAGATATTTAGAACATTACAGAACAAAAACATAATTCATTCTTAATACAATAATACATCACAAATTACAGTAGATAGTCATGTTATTAAAATAATAAAACAAAATGTAAAAAGAAAAATTAAAAGTTAGAAAGTGTTATCCTAAGGGAAGGCCCACTGTCGTGTAATACGTCGATATCCGAGGCGATGCGATTAAGAAGCAAGATTGCTCTACCAACCGGCATAACCATTAGCAGGTTGGTTTTGCATCGTAGTAGGTAAAACAGTCGATGCTGTCTTTGTCGAAGATAGTTATGTATGCGACCACCAATCACCTGGAAAAAGTTAACACCCAAATGAACGTCCCTCCGCCTCCATAATGACTGATAGCCTAGCATCCCAAGTAAAAAGTCGGTTAGGAAGAGCCAAGGATAATATCCACACTCTTTTAGGTAGAGATAGCGCAGAAATTTTTTCTGCACTCTTTTTTTTTAATAAAAAGAAATATTAGCGCTCTTATAATTTGCCCAAATATTTCAATTTTGGTAGCCATTTTCAACGAGTTGTGAATAACTCACTATTAGAAAATGGAAATCAAGTTGGGGTAGAGTGGGGCTCGAAACTCGGACCTCAGATCCGTGAGTCCGCAACGCTAGCCACGGTACCACAACCCGACTCTCTTCACCATCAAAGGGTATCGAGCCTCATGTGGCGACCAAATAATGGAACTAAACTCCAAACGACTTCTTACCAAGGAATTATACAATGTCCTCATAATCTGAGTGTTAGAAAAGATCTTGGCATTTCTAAGAACAAAACCAAGCATTTTAAGGGAGTCATTACATAGATTCACCGTATGAAGATTAAAAGATAACTGAAATAACTTCATAACTTACCAACTACAAAAAAAATGCAGCAAAAAATCCACCCATCAATCGTGCCTTGACCTTATACAATCAAATACATACTTTCGACATCGACATCTCATAAGACTCTGCAACATCTTTTAAAAATATTGTTCTTCCTGTATTCATTTTCCCAGCCCTCACACGTAAACTACGGCCGAATTTTCGTATTGTCCCAGTGTCCGGTCCTGCGCGAATAAGGCCGTTTACGGAGCTGAGACAAGACAATGCGCTGCCCTACTTCTCGTATGTTCAATAGAATATTTTGCAAATTGTAAAAAAACATTTTACTTGTTTTTAAAGTCAAAGAAGACAAATCAGTGAGTGGAGATAAGCATTAAAAAAATGCTGAAAATACCATTTAGTAACGGAAAAAATAATCATTCTTAAGCTACATAAACGCGTAATAAGATAATGAAGATATTGGCATTTATAACTCTTTTTTTTCAAATGATCTATTGAATATACAAGAACGAGGGCAGCAAATGTATTGTCCTCGTGTAAACGGTACTTTATTGAGCATATGTAAAGATACTTATTTTTAAGTTGGATTGATTTTATAAAGGTAAATCTACAGATAGATTTTTTTCACTTCCTAGAATTTTTGAATTTATTTAATTTAATTATTACATTTTTTTTTTAAGGTTTAAACTTATTTTTATATTCGTTGAGAAAAGCCTAAATTTATGCAAATTTTTCCTCAGTATTGTGAAAAATTCTGTTAATGTTGGTGAAAAAGTTATATTAAAAATATTTTCGGTCACGTATTTTCGTTTTACGATCTCATGGTAAGCCGGAATAAAGGCGGAATATTATGATGTCAAGTGTTTTAATATTTTTATAATGGCTAAAAGGACAGGCGAAATTTAATGGTAATTCTAAGTGATAGGCCTTGTGAGAACGTTTCAAGAATAAAGAGACGGATTGAAAAAGTTTCCGGAATCGATCGAGTTTTTGCGGATAATTTGTTTTTTGAAGACTTCGGATTTTTAAAAAGATTGCGTTAAAATTTTCGATTTATTTTATTTGATAAATTATATTTACAACCAAAGCCAATTACAATAGAACATATGAACAAGAAAGTGAGTAAAAAGAACATATAACTATGGAACAAAGACAAATAAGGGCAATGAAATAATTGTATACAATATATTTAAAAGCACCATCAACATAATACTTCGAGTTAACCTGTGCCAATCCATCTTCACCCCACAATGTGTTAATAGGAAAGACATCTATGAATAGCCAGAAGATCTATCCCGAAGAATTTCAAGATGTGTGAAGAATTTACTAATATACACATTCTAGATATACGAGCATAAAAACGAGAGTTGCTCTAAGAAGATTTGATAAATAGCAGATTTTGACTTCTGGTGACACTGTTAAGAACACGAAAAGAAATTGATTGCAACAGAGATGGAACGATGGATTAATATGTGTAAAAAAAGTGAAAGACGTTAAATACGGAAAAAAATAGTAACATTTTTATTCAAAATAAATAGTGAAATACCTTCTTCGAAATAAACATGACAATATCTAATTTGAAATACGCAACAAACAATTATAAATCTTAAAGAGAAATTTTGTGTCACAGAAACAGAAATAAACTAAGTTCTTCTTCTTATAAAGTCAAATTCTTGTGAAAATGATGGAATTAGTATTTCTATGATTACCTTGATCATTGACTCTCTCCTAACTTTTATTGCTCACATCATCAGTTGACACAAGTGACAGAATTTCGTCCGATCTAACAGAAATAGTAGCATTCAATCAAATAAATGTGTATTTTACTAACAACAACTTATTTGATCCTTGCCAATCTGGTTTCCGTTCAGATCACAGCACTACGACTGTTTTTACAAAATTAACAAACGATATTTAGAAAGATCATGAACGATAAGAAAGTCACGATTCTAACTCTACTGTGTTTTAACAACGCTTTTAATTCTGTTGATTTTGATATCCTTCTTGCACGTCTTGGTTCTCTAAATTTTTCTTTTCCAGTTTTAAAATGGTTTTCCACTTTCTTAAATGGGAGAAGTCAGAGCGTCATACTGGTAAATGAGGCATCTAAATTTAATAACCTTAGCACAGGATTTCTACAGGGTAGTGTACTGTATCCACTTCTATTCTCCTTCTTTATATATTCAATATCTTCACATTCAGACAGTTCGTTTCATCTCAATGCCACTAATTTTCAAATTTACTTGCATACTGATGTAGAAAATATCAGTTTTGCTATTAAAACGCTAAACTCTGCCCTAAATTTGATTTTTGCTGGCCCAAAAATAACGGGTTACTGATTAATTCCAAAAACATTCAGGCGATTATAAATGGTGGCCATAGACCAATATCCTTTCTAAATTTTTCAACTTTTCCTACTTTGGTAATCGACCAAAACGGGATTCCTTTCACCAAAAAAAACCGTGGCATTATTATGGACCAACACTAATGTGGCGGAAACAGATTACTGAGATTGGGAGGAAGTTTTATGGCACCTTCCATTTACTGAAAAGATTTCAGAATTTTCTTCCAACCACAACCAAAAAAAAATCTGTCCTCATCTATTCTATCGTCTTCTTTGTGCTATGATTATATTTGCTATCTTGACCCCAATACGGAACTCATAGATTGTCAGGGGCTTTTGCAGAAACAAAGTATCCGCTTTATTTTTAATCTCAAAAAGTATGACGATGTATCACTTTTTTTTTCCGAACTCAAGTGGCTTCGTTTTTATCAGCGCGTAAACTTTTAATCTCTCACTTCTTTATAATATTTTTCACAACCCCTGCGCTCCAAAATAAAATATCATGGTCTTTTGCTTTGCTCTTCTCAGGAGAGCATACTTTTTATTCCTCAAAACAGCACATCATTTTTTGACTAAACCTTTTCCGTTTAAGTGCTAGACTTTGGAATGAGCTACCTTTTTATATTGATCAACTCTTATTTTGACAAGTCTGTTTTTTGGTTGGCTGGAAGATATTGTTTTTAGCAACAAGTCCGCTCAAAGTACTCATTTTGTGTTCTTAAATATTTAAATAAATATGTGTCAACAAATGTGCAGCTCACCAGGCTTCTTATTTTATAATATTTCTATAAAGAAAAACAACATAAGTTGTATAGAAATAATAGTAGATACATCCAGTTTTTTACAAGTATATGCATAACAGAAAATATTTTATTTGCACCACAATAAGCCAGGAGGTCCCTGTCTATGACTTGTTTCGGTTCTGAATTGTCTATACATATTTTAAAATGTACAAGTATTAGTCTTAATATAGTCTTTCCGACTGGCAGTCTTTTTGTTCATGTATTTTTTTCTGATGCCAAGTCACCTTTTTGATGATGCATAATATACTGGATCAATGCATAATTTACAACAAACCCGGATCATCTGTTATGAAGAAAAAATAATAATCATATCATACTGTGAAATAACACTGCTTTAAATAAATACTTCGGTAATAAATTTGGTAGTCAACTTCGACACCACGAGACTGACTTTTATTTGATTTTATTATAACGAACAACCAAACAAACTAACACTAGAGCCTTTATAGGGCACTGCTAATTAAATAAACACCTTGCTAGAATGCACTTTTCTGACTAAATACGAGTATAGGTTCTGCAGAGCAGGCTATGAAACACTTATACTCATTTTATTTTAATGTGATGCTTTGTATAACCTTTTTTTATACCTTATTTTCGGGGAACCACTGGTTAAACCTTAAGATGTTAAAGTGCTCGCCCCCTTTTTAAGGAACTGGGCTAGTAGGAGAAGATTTAGCAATACGAAAACACTTGCCCTCTACTCGATTGGCTATCGAGTGGAGGGCGAGTGGCTCTTTAAAGACTTGGGCTTGGAGCGCGAGAACTAATTTACGGAAACTGTCACAAGTAGATCTACACAGGTCGCAGTAACGTGAGAAGCTTTTACAGGGTGTTCATTAAACCCTGTTACATCCGAAACTATGATGATCAGTATGAGCAAGAAGACATATTGGCACATTAAAATATTTTTTAAAAACGATATTTTTTTTAAAAAATATATCAAAAAAAGCAAATGGTTGTTTACTTCTGCAGGAGAGAAAAGAGGAGGGGGGAAGGGGAAGTCTGATACTGCACCGCGCTCCCTTCATTTCTCCCCTGCAGAAGTAAGCAACCATTTGTTTTTAAAAATATTTAATTTGTTCTAAATATTTTTTTTCCAATATGCTAATATGTATTCTTGCCCATACTGATCATCGTGGTTTCGGATGTGCGGGGTTTCAAAAACACTCTGAATAGTACTGATACTGATAAGAATATGAAGAAAATATTAATATTATAACAAACAAAATTGAAAATTGATAATTATTTTATGCATCTAATCCTTAAAATTATGATTGTAAATTTTTAAGAATTGTACAAGTGAAGAAGAAAAATGCAGTACCGTAGTTAAATGGATAACTTTAACATGTTTTAGAAATCAACAGGTTAAAAAGATATCTCATAATGAAAAAAAGAATACATACCCTAAAAAGTAAATAATTTTAATACCTTATTATTTATTTTACAACTCTTTGAGTATTTCATGAAGTCATATAATGGTCCGCGTTATTTTATTTATTGTTCAGTTATTTCATATAACTAACGCCATAAATTTTCATAAATTACATTCCCTCGTACTTAATTAGCGTTAATCATTTTAGCCTCTCTTTATTGCCTGGGGATCAAACTATGGAACAATTTATTAATTAGTATATTATCGTAATACTAGTAACTATGTTATCATAATATTACGCGGCTTATTGTGAATATGGTTTTATATATTTTACCTTTGATTAATCGAATAAGACATGTTAACACGAAAAACCTGATTTAACATGCCGAAAAAGTCCGCCTCGTAGATGGTCAGTGCGTTTACTTACTATGCAAATAGTTACGGGTTCGATTCCTAAAATGATTTCTCTTTCTTTTTCTTTTTTTTTTCTTTATCCGAAAAAAGATTTCTCCTTGTAGTGATTGATTATCTTACTTACAGATAACAAAAAATGATCATGGTATGATCTGGTCGGTGTACTATTGCAGTACCCTTTGCACCTTTCGTTTCACTAGGGAATGGTGATGATGAAAAAATATATTGAATTTTAAATAATAATATCGTTCACAATCGCGATGGGGATTTTCCCTTTAAGAAGAGTAACCTTTCTTTTTTCTCCTCAGTTCATCGGCTTCTAAATTCTTCTTGGGTTTTCCCTGATCACTAATTTTATTGGGTCATGGTAAATTGAATGAAAAATGTTTGTTTTTTATATTATTGATTGTCCTTCGTGCTGCTTCAGATATCTCAATCAATCTTCTGAACACATTCGGTGGTCTTGTCCTTTTTCCCGTCTCTACGAATACCAAATGGCACTTCTCGCTACTATTCTTAGGCTTTTTGTAGGTCTTGTCAAATATACAGATCTGGTGGCTTCCAAAAATAATTTCAAGGGTTTTAAAAAATATTAAAAAAAAAACTCGTCTTCAATAAATTTGATGAGACTTCGGGATCAAGATCGGGATTATTTTTGCGTTCAATTAGGATGTTGAACAATGCAATTACAATTAAATTCAGTAGATCGTTATGCTCAGATAATATATCAAATAATATGGTTGCAGTGTTTAATCCAAAAAAAACTTTATAAATAGAATACCTATAATTTAATTGAACTCCGAAATAAATTTATTAACTAAATTAAAACCATTTGCATATTGCATATAAATAATATTAGGCGAGGTTATGAATAGTAAGAAAAATATATTTTTGAATTCGTTTACAAAAATTAATTATCGATACTAATACTAAGATCAATAATGTTTGCAATTTGAATAATACTTCAGTTGTTCATTATATCTGCATGATCGAGAAAATCACTGTTGTATTAAAATGATTAATTATATTTCTTGATCAACAGTTCATTAATCTCGCTGATAGAAGTAAACTTAAGGAGTGAATTCATGTCGATTCCTTCAATGAAATAATATAGATCAAATGTCGTTTCCACGTGAACGCAGTTGGAACTTTAGTTCATACTTAATTTTCACATCATCAATTTCGAGTGAAATAATTAATCTCACAAAAGATTTTGCAAAAGCCATTAAGGAGTTATTTTATCTGCAATAATTACATATCCCAAATAGCTTCATTGAGTTAAATTGATTTTGAAGCTGAATTGGTTAGTAGGTATATAAAACATTTGGGTTGTAACACAGTATTGGCAATTTATTTCAACATGTTATTATTTTTCTTGGTATCAGATTCGTGTTATTCGAAAACGGTTTGCCAAAATTATAAATTTGGTAGGCGTAAAAAAATAAATTTACTAGTAAAAATATTAATAATTATCGGAATGCGTCGCAAGAAGTTTTAAAATGATATTTTTTCTTTAGTTTTCAAAATTCTCACAAAACTATTTCACTAATATAAAAGTAATGAAATTTTATTTAACATAGAATAAAATATTAAAATCAGCACGTTTTTCTACCATACAGGAGACCTCGGGTTTAATTCTCGGCAAGGTTGACATTAAATATTAATTAAAAACATGTGTTTTTACACTAACTTACCTACTCTCTTTAACTAAGTGCTGGAACATGTCATCCGTAGAACATTAATCGATACTGGCTCCCACATATGTTTCAAGAGTAGTCAGATAGTCGGATATGCAGATGGCCTAAATATTGTTGAAAAATCCTTAACAGCTGTCAAGGAAATCTTTTATCTTCTGGACTGTTGCGCGTGAAGTGCGTTTGAGAATTAATAAAGATAAAACAAAGCTTGTCACTCAAAACCGAAACCCATCCAACAGAGTAAGAGGTAGCGTGCAGTTCAGAGATAGTTACTCCTTTGAGGCAGTCGACGAGTTTACGTTCTTAGGCTCTCTTCTCACGGAATATAACGAGGAAACTACAGAAATAAAGAAACGAATATCAGCGGGCAACAGAACATATTTCTCCTTGCTGCCAGTGTTTGGATCAAGAAGCGTGCATGGGAAAACGAAGATAACCCTGCACAAGACCATTATTAGGACTGTATTGGCGTATTGATGCGAGGCACTGACCCTGACAGTAAGGTCCGCTGAGATGCTAGATATATTTTAAAGGAGAGTTTTCCGCCGAATCTGTGGTCCCGTGAAAAATGGAGAAGAGTGGCGCATTAGGTAAAATGCTGAATAGTACAGCATATATGAAACCCCCTAGTGTCTCAATGCACATAAAACTGCTCAGATTGAGATGGGCTGGACACGTACAAAGAATGCTTGATGCTCGAATAACTATGAGAGTCATTACTGGACATCCAGGGAGCAAAAGAAGGATTGGAGGACCTAGACTGAGATGAGAGGATGAAGTAAAAAAAGATGCAGCACAGCTTTTAAAAGTTGCAAATTGGAAAATGGCTGCTGAGGACAGGCGGAGATAGAGGCAAAAGTTGAAGGAGTCTAAGGCTCGATTTCGGCTGTAGCACCATTGAAGAAGAAAAAGTTTTTATACTAAATATTACTTCAACATTTTTATAGTTAAAGTTATTAATATAACTTATATGTATACTGTGATATTATAATGTGTTTTATGTTTCTAATTTTATGTTTTCTTACTATTTTGTATCATATGAACTGATGCGTATTATCAGAAAAATGTTTTCTTTTTATGCACCGTCCCAAATGAGTTTTTTTTATAACTCCCAGAAGTATAATGTCTTGTTCAAATATTACATGTTTTATCAATGTTAAAAAAATATATTTTAAAAAATCATAGTTCCTTGACTAGCACCTGAAGCTTTAGACTGGTCATCATATGAGTAATAAAAATAATTAGGTCCGATGTGGTTGGTGTACCAATACAGTGCCTTATGGACTACAAGGTGCGGAAAGGGTATGATGATTAAAATAGGGAATACATAATGTCACTTGAAGAGAAATAATATATTTATTAAAAACATTGAAAAAATAATAAAAGTAAAAATGCGTAATTGTTTAATTAATAGAATAAATAATAATCATGTGCATAATCGAAACTTAAGTCCATTGACTGATAGCTTCTTGAAAGTGGAAAAAAAACGATATTTTCATTTATTTATTTTTATTTTATTTATTTCGAATACAAACATATTTGTTACATTTCAAACACGTTTACTTAAAGTATTTTATGATTTCATCGGGAATTTTTCAAGGGTTAATAGCATAAAAGTACTTATAAATTATTGATCGGCTAATTCATATTTAACCAAGTGACTCAACAAAGATAATGAACTTCATTTTTCCCCCTTTTTGAGTAAATTAAAATACTGCATATTATTTTTAGCCAATGAAAGTGCTTCGCATCACGAACGTGAACGGTTTGAGGGTAGTACTTCTTTACAACCCAAAGATTCTTAACTTTGAACTTTGCCCTTTATCTACCATTATATTATATTTAACAATGATGATACACGTTTTTGGATGATACAAGATACGCTGCCAAATTGAGATAAAAACCATTGTATACATTCACAAAAGAGAGTTATCTTCTATAAAAACCTTAATTTTCTTTGTAGATATACGACAACTATATTTAATTCAATGATTTATGATAATGGTTTTTATTTATTTTACACTTTATATACATATACAATTTAAATAATTATAAGGGCGTGTAAATTGCCTTAAGGCAATTTCTGCCTACCAACCCAAACCGTTCAGTTTGAGAAAATGACAAGTACATGGACATATTGAATCTTACAATTTTATACAAAATTAAAAACAAAGATTAACAAAATAAAACTATTTTAAAAATTAACCCTAAACTATGAAGAGAGGAGAGGGGATGGGAAGAAAAGAAGAAGGATAAAAGAACGACTTAAATATTTAGATAGTGACATTTTAATCTTGACTTAAATGTTAATAAAGAACGGTCTCTAACATTAGTGGGTAGATAATTCCATATAATCGAGCAGCTACTTCTGCAACTAATGACAGTTTTTCGAGCTGTTTCTTAAAACGTTATTAGTAGAATCAGTAATCAAATCAAAACAATAAATTAGATTACTATGTTGTTAAAATAAAGAGGGCGTTTTTACTGGCCTGAGCCTGTTTTTATTGCGGGTAATATTCTGCGGATGTTCCCGAGAGGTTTAAAAAGTATCAGGTTCTCGCGATCCTGGGCGTTTGAGGCTGATAGTTGATCGGAAAATTACGTCAAAACTATGGAATACAAACCTGACTTAGATGGACGCGCGGAGTTGTCCGCTGACAAAAAGGTCTAGAGAGACTCCATCCCGCGTGTGATTGAGTCTCTCCAGACCTTTTTATCAACGGACAAAACTTCTCCTGCTTATTGTGGGTTATCTTTATTGTCTTTTACTTTTTTAGTGTACCTGCTGTTCAATCAAAGTTTTACTGTTAGCTAAGTTTAATTTAAAGACACAATGAACAAAGTTGAGTAAAGAAATTTCAGAGGCCGTTTAAAGAAAATAATTCCCTAAGGGCTTTAATTAAGTTTTATTTGAAGAAAGCCCACTAAGAACTTTGTCAATATTTGTCACTTCTACTTTTCATGCCTTCTAAGATAAGTCTTTTTAAAAAAAAAAATTTTTTTTTTGTTTGTTTTTTTACAATAAAAATTAGAGGTAAAACAGAGTATTCAAAAAATAAAGCTTTATAACAAAGCAATGAAATCCATACTAATAGTAAAAATAGTAAACAAAAAAATCTCACAAAGGCATGCCTCGTTCGTGGGTATACAAGAAAATGTTAATGAATTTTTACTCCCATAATAAATAATTAACAGTTATAATATTTTTGTGTACCATAAGAAAGAAAAAAATAAATATTCTGTAAAAGATTATAAGTAAATAAAAAAAGATATATTTAAACACTTTTAGAGCATAAGTTAATATTCCAAAAGTCAATGCTAAGTACTAAATAGAATGAGAAAGTACAATGTTTTTTTTAGGCTATCGATTTTTTTATTATTTTTATGTATCGTTTTATCATTGCTATGCTTTTTTAAAGTTTCGTAATTATGAAACAACACCACCTGCAACGTCACGAGTTCAACTCGGAAAATTTTTCAGACATTTAAAAGTAGGATCCCCTACGCGTCAAAACACGCTTAACATCGAAAAACATGGCTACCCGGAAACCCGAATTCCATTATTCCTCATAACACCGCTATTACTGATTTTTGATGTTACGGTTTTAGTATAAATCTCAATCATCTAGAAAAATCGTCCTTTTGGGCATCATTTTTTTTGTTGTTATTCGGAGTTATCTAAATGTAACAAAAAAAAATCTCTAACTCAAAAAAGTACTACAAATATCGCATAAAATTTATAGGAATATTTAATATCTACGTTAGAATATTGGTTAATAAGCAATCAAAATAAAAGGATAAGAATAAGTAAAAAAGATCACGGTCAGTTGTGGTCGACTGATGGTGGTCAGCATTAATGAATCTGTCCTCTTGGTCTTATTAAATCGGCCCTACAGGCCTCAGTTACATTATTGCGAATGAATATTAAATATCGAAACAAAAAGTTCTGTTTATAGGTGATCAAAATTTAATAGCAAAGAATCTGTAATTTAAAATAATAACAGCTGTCGTCTACTGTTACATGCTATAAAGTTTGGATCGGGTTATAGTCCCATGGCTAGAGTCTCGGACGCATAGCTTAAAGTTCCGTGGTTAGAATTTCACTGTACTTTAACTTGATTCCTATTTTCTAATAGTGAGTTATTTATAACTCGCCCAAAATGGCCCTCAAAATCAAATATTTGGCTAAATAATAAGAACGCAAATATTATCAAAAAATTAAAAATTTGGCTCTCCAGGGTGTACTTAGTCGCCACTAAGGGTCTTAATAAATCTGATCTAATGGTCTTTTTCAATTGATTATCGGTTCTAAGGGCCTTGATTAACCCATTATAGGACATTCATTTTTTATTTAAATCTAAAAATAAATGTTATTTTTAAGATAATAAATCTATTGCATTTGAAAAATCAGAGTAAAAGACTAATCTACCAAGTAGTAGTAAAATAAGAATTATTATATATACATATGAACTATTTGAAAGTAAATACCTCAATTCTGGTGGTATATTTATGAGCCACTTTGTTCTAGGGCTAATTAGGATCTCGGATGCACTATGATAGTTATCCACAACACAAAATTAAATCAGTATTCATGAATCTTAGCATTATAAAAGTCTAAATCTATAATAATATTAAAAACTACATATGTTATTAAAGATGCAAGGGAGTTATTTTCGCAATGAAAATACTTATTAAATTTAAGTGAATCTATAAATATGTTCTCTAAGTTATTGGAATTTTGACATAATACATTTTGAGGGATTAAATAATGATCTCACGGCTTTAGAAACAAAATAGTTTTAGGGTCAATGATTTTATGATAATATTTAAAAAATATATTCTCGTGGCTCATTAAAAAAACAATTAAGGTAAATATTTTTAACATATTACAACAGAGATGAAGAACATTTAAGAGAAGGTAATATAGAAGTCTAGGCATCTACAGGGCTTATGACCTGTCAATGACTGGTTTAAGTGGCCACTTTACACACTGTGTAACATTCACCATTCTGCCTATATTTGAACATGTATATTCTTTCACTTCACAAACATATTTTTTTTTCGAATATTAAATTTTAGCAAACGAAAATGACCCTGATTTAGCGTTGATACCACGGTTATAAGAGACATATGCAATCAATTAATTCTAACGTAACAATATTTTTTATTACAATAATTAGTCCGATAAACTATGAACTGATAGTTTGTAATCGAGGACTCAGACATTAGTGTTAATAATAATTTAAATAAAATAGTACAGACGTTAATAAAACTTCATCAAAAAACTAGATAAAATACAATATTTTGAGATCGCCCGAATATTTGTAGACAAAAGATGGGATTCACCCCCTAGGGAGTCATTCAGATTAACGAAATTTGTTGTAAAATCCAGTCTTGGACAAACTCAAATATTGTAATAAAACCAACTGGTCCAAGTAAGAGTGTAAGAGAGAAGAAATAAGAAGAAGGGAAGTAAGAGTGTCTAGCCTAGTGACTAGCCTATGTGAAATAATTTGATCTGATGAATCTCTTCACAACAATAAAGGTTTCAGATCTTTATTTTCTCTAAAATCAACAAATGGAAGATGTGGAGAAATATGGATGTTCAAACAATGGTGAATGTTACACCGTTTGTAAAATGGCCACTCAAACCAGCCAACGACAGGTCATAAGCCTTGTAAAGCCTAGACATACTTCCATATTCCCTTTTCTGGAATATTCTCTATCTTTTTTATAATGTGTTAATCAAGATAATATGGTTAAAAATAATTTAGGTATTTAAAAAAGAAAAGAGGAATAACATACAGTGGTTAGCTTTAAATATAAAAAAATACTAATTTACTATGGTCCACTGTCTATTGTACTATTAACAGTGTTTAGTAAAGTGAAAAGAGAAAAAAGGTCGCCAAATTTTTCTGTTCAATTCAATTTTATTTGCAAACTAGTAGGCATTTTGTCAAATATCGAAATAAAAGTAATCACTTATTTATTAATTTTATTATTTAAAAAAAAAAGAAATACTAGCGTTCTTATAATTTACCCAAATATTTCAATTTCGATGGCAATTTTCAACGCCATTTTCGTAACTAACTCACTATTCGAAAATGGAAATCAAGTTGTGGTAGAGTGGGGTTTGAACACCAGACCTCTGGCCCGTGAGTCCGCAACACTAGCCACGGGACCACAACCCGATTATAAAAAAATAATACTCGCATATCGACGCTGGAAAGAAAAAAATTACTTTTTTTTATTTTTTAAATATAATATTAGGAATCTCATATTTTATATTGTTGTTTAAATTATATTGAAATCACGCCAACATAACTCATATGTATTAGAATTTTTAATTAATTAAAAAAAAAACAAAAAGCTTTAATTGGCTCTTCTATAAAGTTGCTACGTGTCGCTTGGTAAACTTTTTCTAAGAAAAAAATAGATTCTAAAATAAAAATATCTACGCGTTTGCGTATAAAAATAAATTAATATCAATTTTAGTCTACAAAAATAAAAAAATATTAAAAGGAGAGAAAGAGAAGGGTGTTTAAGAACGAGATAGGAAATGTGTTTTCAGACGTGATAAAGTTGATGTAGAAACTTCTTTGATAGTGGATGGGAGATGGTTCTACAGTCGTTCCGAATAAAAAGTGTATGGTTTTGTAGGGAAGGAAAAATTATTATAGATGTGAATTAAAAGGGTGGTATGAGAATATGAATGTTAAGGCAACCCATGATTTGGTAATCGTTGATATTTTTTAGGAAGGTGCTATAAAACGTAAGTTTTGTTTTAACTGTAAAATATTGTTTATTAAAGGTTGAATTTTCACTATTTACATTTTCTGTAAACTCTGCTTATATTTCAGTATTCGATATGTCGAAATAACCATACTACAATCTACAATGCAAATACAATTTCTAAGGAGCTTTACAAGAGCAGAAATAACATTCTATTATCCTCAAAATCAAACCTCATGCTTCGTTTGAACTTCCTTGTCAATCTGTACGTATTGTATTGTGTGAAGTGTTTGCAAAGGGTCCTTTATAACGTATTCAGCAAGGCAGAATCAAAGGACTGCATTTCATAACTCACGCCAACTACCTCGTTTGTATGTGTTGTAGGAAATGGGAATACGTTGGTCTAATTCCCTATAAAGAACGCCCACCATATATCCAGGCAGTAGGTATGACGCTACTTTAGAAACTATCCACTGTGATTTTCAAAATATTTTTCTTGAAAATATGATTTTCAGATGAGGAAACTTTACACACGCTGCAAATTTCCTATTTTGCATATAAATAATTTATCTAAAATGCAGCATACAAATGTAAAAAGTTTTTTTTTGTAGTTGTTTTTTTTATATTTATTATTTTACACATGGATCAACGCCATTTATAGAAAAAGTGTTCAAAAGTAATATCATTTGTTTATAAAGCATTTATTAAACTTTAAACAGAAATTATGTGAAATCAGCTGAAATTCTTACATCATATACATTCTTGATGATGAAATAACTTATATTCACATATAAATTATTAATTAAAAATACTTAGTACACTTCTACTTATTTGTTTGACCAATTAGCGCTTTCACCCTATAATGGGGATCTTCAGACTGGTGATATTTAAAATGGTATAAGGATAATTGATATAAAAATAAATATTATCTTAAGTTTAGGTACATTCAAAAATACGTTAAAAGATATACAATACTTAATATTTCAATGGAACAGAGTGGGACCAATTATTGAAACACGTGTTGGCGGTGTACTGTAAGAGAGGATTCTATTATATGAAAAACATTTATTATTTTATTACAATGTGCAGGGTCCAACTAAAAAGACAAATAAAGGTGAGTTTTTGAGTTCTTTCTGCTGATTTATTAAAATTCTATCGCTATTATTTTTATCCTATTTATTTCTAAAATCTCTAATACATCTAACTTCGTACCTTTATTTCCTTTGTGTAAAATTTTTACGTCTTTTAATTCGTTAAAATTATGTTTGAACTCATTTAAATGTGATGCATATTTATATTATCGTTTAGTTTTCGAAATATTGTTAGAATTTTAAAAAAAAAGAACGTTATTTTGGTTCCAAATCTACGTGAAACCTGCTTACCAGTTGACGCCATTTAAGTCTTTAATCTAAATAAAGTGTCGAGTTTGCTTCAATCGGAGGTGTCATATTTTTTAAACAAGTTTCTATCACGCAATTTGTGTTGTATCAATCTGAGTTAACGGCTATTTAAATAAAACAGGTGTTTAGCGACTAAAAACTGATCAAAGAATATTATATTAACCAGGGATGTGCCGTGATTTTTCGGACAGGGAAATTATCAAAATCAGGTCACTAAGCGAGGGCGATACGGATGGCTGGGTCACATGCTTAAGAGGATATGCGGTGGACAAATAATTTTTAAATACAGTTTTTTTTGTTACTGTCTTTTCGATGCCTCTCCAAATACTGAGCAAAGAAGACAACTGCAAGTTGGACTGATTATGTATAGCAAGAATCGACAAAATTTAGGTCAAAAGTCGCAAAACTCAACCGATTTTGATTGTTTAAAAGAAAAAGTATCAATTTAATCTTTATTTAAATACAATTCTTCTGTACGCGTGATGTTACTTAATTCCTCCTAAATGGCTATTTACGTGTGGTTTTCAGAAAAATGAAGATTTTTGCGCTGCGCGTGTTCGTAGATATGAAAATCTTTAATCTAATATGTAAAAAATAAGTTAGAAGCGTTAATATTTTAATCATCGATCTACCAGGGTTACATTCGAGGAGAATTCATATCAAATACACACTTACCTGTCCCTAAACCTACCCTCACACCCATATACAATCACACACATATTCACATACCTACCAAAACCACACTCCATTTTTTTACACACGCACCCTCACACAAAAAAAAACTCGCACACATGCACTTCTATGAATTATATCTAACTAAACTAGATTTTTATAATTGTATTTATGTGGAAAACTGATTTGGTTTTATTTTATGTTTTTTTTTATAATGTTGTAAATATTTTTTTGTATTGCTGTTGTTTTTCTTAATAAACAAAAAATTAAAATTAAAAGTTAGAATGCATTTACAAAAAATGGAAGGATGTTGTTTTTTTGTGAACAAAAAAAGTTTGTTTTTGAATGTTCACAAACAGAACTCGTTTTTATGAATCTCAAACAGGTTTTTTCCTTAAATTTCTTATAATTTCCACACATTTATTTCTTTTTACTGGATTTTTCGTAACACTGAAAAAATATTGACTGACATTTAATGCATTAAAAAATCGTATTCCTACATATGTCCACCCCTTGATTGATGAGAACAGCGGAGTTTGACATTTGTAAAAAGAATTTCATATTTGAAAAATGTTCTTTTCATGTTTTGGAATTTAACCATAAACAAGTACCTAGGTACCTACTGGAATATTTGAATAATAATAATTTATCACGTGTACAGAAAAAATATGTGTACGGCTGGTGATATTGTATTTTTTTTATATTTTGCTTTTTGGCAACAGCAAATCACCCAATGACGAAACCAAAATATTGAAATGTCGAACTCAATGTCAAATATACGTACAGTTTCTCGAAAATTCGAATATTAAAAATACGTTTGGTGAACCAGCTCATAGTAGGCAAGCCAACGTTTAGGCAGGACAACGTATGTCAGGTCCATTAGTTATATCTAAAACTTTCTGTGTCGGACCTTTTGCGTTTTTTAAAAATAGTAATCATTTTTGTAAACTGTCTGTCCGAAGACGGCAGATAAAACTTGGCGCTTTGAAGGATTTTTGAATGGTTCTATCTCCCATAAGAAACAATTTACCAACATAAAAAAACGATAGGAACACGCCAATAAGAAATATCTACAGAGTGTAAAAATACATTGCTCTAGTGCAAAAATCTAGGTAGAAAATACGAGAATACGTTTGTATGAAGAAAAAGCAGACCGTGTATCCTCTGAACCACACTTTCCTATTTTACAAGGGATCAGGTTCGTGCTATCCTGGACGTACAGTGCTGACAATTCGTCGAATATTTGCTTTTATGTTATAAATATTATTTTATTAATTGATTAAAAGCCTTCAAAATGGAATGTCAAGTAGAAGAAAGTGAGCATTTTTAACACCTCCTTCTGTTCGCGTTTAATCAAGGGAATAAAGCTGTAAAAACTGCTCGCGATATTTGCGCGGAGGATGGTGAAAACGCTATGAATTATTGTTTGATTTGTTGTAAAAAATAATGAAGGAGAAAATATTATTGACTAATTTGGTTTAAGTAACACAACTTATGCTACGAATTGGTTAGTGGTCCCGTGGCTAGTGTCTCTAACTCACGGCTTAAAGTTCTGTGCTTCGAATTCCACTCTACCCTAACACGATTCCCAACGAGTTATTTATAACTCGTTGAAAATGGCCTCATAATTAAATAATTGGGTAAATCATAAGAACGCAAATAATTATTTTTAAAAAATAAAAAAATGTTAACATCTAATAATATTATCATCCACTAGCGATATACTCTTTCGATAGATATTTTATGAATCTGGAACATCGTTGTCCTCGAATACAGGTGGGGATGGGTGCACGAATTCAGAAAATGACCTCTTGTGTTTAAATATAAGTACGGAAGATTTTTTGGCATTGCATCGTATCAAATTGTGGTCAATTGCATATTTTTCGCAAATATTGAGCAACAATCTCATACTATTAAAAAATGGAGTCAATAATACCATATCACCTGAATAACTAATATTGTTAGCGCAGACGCCGTTAACATGACATCCAACTTTGGTTGAATTAAAGAGCACGTTAAGATCATCCCTATATACATTTAAAAGCTTAGGAGACTGACAGCCTCCTTATCGGATTTCACATTTTATATAAAAAGGCTTTGATGCAGCATCTCCCCATTTTACAATATTTTCTTGTTGTGTGTGCCAAGCTGCCAGAGTATTAATAATACAAGATGGAATTCCTCTCTTCTTCATTTTATTTCACAATATTTTAAATTTTGGAAATGGAATTATTTTATAGTATGTCTCTTAATTATTTTTTTAATATTTCGCTTTTTGCTTGTAACGCGATGATACAGCACCGCGTGAACGGATTTTTTCGCACTGCCTTTTATGGGATATAGAATACGGAAGTAAGATATATATAAAGCAATAACAAAGAATCGAAGATGTACTCGTATATGTTGAAAGTCGGAGCAATCGGCGTCCGTGAGTGAGAAGATGTATTAATGTAGGGATATTGATGTCTGCATGCAAATATATGATTGTTTGTTTGTAATTATGAGTA
This sequence comes from Micrasema longulum, assembly GCF_059751315.1. Classification (NCBI taxonomy): domain Eukaryota; kingdom Metazoa; phylum Arthropoda; class Insecta; order Trichoptera; family Brachycentridae; genus Micrasema; species Micrasema longulum. The sequence goes on along the minus strand of NW_028279953.1, from coordinate 25,924 downwards.
CCGTTTTTCGTTTTAATTTAAATGATTTTTTCCTACCGGTAGACATTTCGAGGAAAAGAATTAGCGCATTGATTTTTTTCTATTGTCAGCTAAAGTTAGGCGTGACCTTCTCTGGATATTTTCGGACGGTAATGGTTGGATTGTTATCAGTACCTTAACCTCAGCAAAATTTCCTGTATTTTATCAACTCGTTAACGTTCTTGAATCTGTCCTCGACTCGAAAAAAATGCGAGTACTAAAAATGTAACCGATATTCAATTTAAGTACTCGAACCTAACCAGTGATATTGACTGATGCAGATCAATAAATACGATGACATAGATTTCGGTTTAACGAAGTCAAGTTTTTAAGAAATCAAATACAATATACACAAATTCATCATGTTAACATCCCTATCTACATCCGGTGGAGCATAGATTCCAAATGCAGCGTATCTGGATTAATTTTGTTTCATAGAAGGTAAAATGATCAGTCTACACTTCAGGTACTAGTCTAGGAACAATTAAATCGGGTTGTGGTCCCGTGGCTAGTATCTCAGACTCACGACTCAAAGGTCTGTGGTTCAAATCCCACTCTACCCTAACTTAAATCCTATTTTCCAATAGTGAGTTATTAACAACTTGTTGAAAATAGCCCACAATATTAAATATATAGGTAAATTATAAGAACGCAAATATTTTTTTTTCTTTTAAAAAAAAATCTTGCAGTGCAGATTCACCTAAAAAAAAAACAAAATTTAACATCTACCCTATTAGGTATTGAACTCAGGACCAGTTGCAAAGGCAATAACCTCTACAAAACGAGGTAGATTTATTTCTACTCTATTTTCTTTCTCTTTTTGTTTAAGAGTAGCCATCTTGTCGAAAACGCTCGTCCAAAGTTCTGGTTCTTTTTTACACACGGAACTGTATTCTTTATTTGCCAGGACATAGAATGCCTGAAATAGAAACCCGGACGCAAAATATATCAATTGAGTTAAATAATTTGCCATGTAGTCTCTTAATAGGCGAGAATAATACTTAATTCGTGAATATTTCATGTTTGGAGACCGACTGATAAAAGATTTTCAGCCGAAGCTGAAACCGAATTTCGGCTTCTGTTCTAGTTTTGGCTGAAACTAAAACCGAAACTTATATAAATAAGTTAAACGTCACTTCAAAACGTCTGAAATTAGTCGTGTTTATCACGCGTTCATTAAAATATGTTTAAAATAAATGATACAATGATATAAAAGACAAACATGTGTTAATTTTTAGCGCATTTTGGTACGTTGTTATAAAACAGTTAATTTTAATGAAACGGTTCTTCTATGTACGCCATAGAAACATTTTTTTACCATTTTTTTTTTTAATATTTGCGTTCTTATGATTTACCCAAATATTTAATTTTGCGGGCCATTTTCAACGAGTTGTAAATAACTCCCTATTAGAAAATGGAATCGAGTTGGGGTAGAGTGGGATTCGAACCACGGACCTTTGGCCCGTGAGTCCGAGACACTAGCCACAGGACCACGACCCGATTATTCATTAATTTATTAACTATAAAGGAATTATTGAATATAAGTATAGTATGAAAGATCTTAGAAGTATTAAATATACCCAACAAATTACAAAATCGGTCTGGTTTACATTTTTTGTATTTGACAATGGCAATACAATAATACATTATTTGAATGGGCAGCAATCCAATATTTTCATTTTTTCTAATTTTCCACCCGAGTACAACCGAATGTAATCCGATGCATCCCGACGCAGGTTTCGGCTGAGCCAAATTATGGGCTAATTTTTGGCCGAAACCAAAACCGAAACTTCGGTCGGTCATTATTTTTTTTTTAAAGAGTAAAGTGATCAATCAGCCAATATCGGGTCACGAGCACTGTAGATGCTTAGACTACAATAGTCCTTATATGATTTAATTGTCTCTACTGATGTATTTGTCCACCATAATGACGAAAAATATTCTTAATCTTTGTACGTGTAGCCGGCGATTTTTCAAACAAAACCAAATGAAAGAGCGAAATATCGGCTTTTCGTTGCGCAATAATTACTCGCCTCGTTGCGAACGTTGTTGAATGTACTCGTATTTCGGGAGCTACAGCCGTGGGCATTTCATGTCATGTCGTGTTGATAAATTATGGTGCGCTCCTTAAATTATTCATGAAACATGTTCGAATCGTCGTGCATGCATTTCGTGCCTTTAAAAAATACATCACCCAATGGGAGTGTGAATTGTAATGAATTAAATTCTCTTGAAATTTTTTTCTTTTCTCTCTTACGCTTTAACTCGAGACGAGTAAAACCAGTTTCCACATGTGAGGTCTGAAGGTCATTTTTCCTTATAAATTATCTTTTGGCCTCATACATTTTGATATATATACACGAAATAACTAGATTATTTATTATTTTTTTACTTTGACAATATAACAGCCATTATAAAAAAATGCAATATTTACAAATAAAACTAAATAAAAAGGCCAATAATATCAAGTTTCTAAGCAATATTTAATGAAATGTTTTTTTTTTATACTAGTGTTGGGTATTCTTACTGAAAAGAGTAGGTATTCCATATCATTTCACTTGCATAAAATATTAATGATGTCCACTTTATATATATTGTGTACCGTTCACCTTTCTGCCTAAGTTTAAACATCCACATCAAAAATGTTTTAAGTATGTGAAAATGTTTGTAGACATGCTGGATTTTCTTCTCAGGGAGTTATTTAGATAAAGATTACTTTGTCTTTAAACATTTGGATTAACTCAAAGCATCATTGATCGAGCCGTGAGTGTAAAACTAAAGAAAGTGCAAATTTTACATTTTTGAGGTTTGAATGCAAAACAATCATATTTGTCACTAGTTTGAAAGTGTAAAAAGGGAAGTATATTTTAATCAAACATTACCGCATGAAAAAAACTACATATTTCTAAATTACACTATTTACACATACGACGGTTTTACACTCAAGGTGCGATATTACAGTAATACTTGATACCAGTTATAAATGTATCTTAATTATTGTATCATTAAAATGAAATAAATAAAAAAAATGGAAATGAATTATTGTTAAAAGGGCATAAAGGCATATTACAATGATGTAAAATTAATAAATGTTCATACAAAGGTTTATTATTATAATTCTACACCTGGCTCTCGTGACGTCACTTTTCCGTTACTTCTAATTTACATGTTATTTGAATAAAGTTTTTACTAGAGCGCAGTTGGTGATCGATTCATATCTCAACAATCTATTTTGACAAGCACTCTGAATTAGGTTCATTAGCAAATATGTAATCCGCACGTGTTCGTTAACTCGTAAAAAAATTATAACAAGCGGTTTTTACAACACAAATGTCATCATTAGCCACAAGATGGTGATCGAAACTGTAGCAAACATCACCGGTATTCGGTTGTTGAATAACAATCAAAATGGATGACTTTTATAGCGCCATTTTTGTATAAATGTTCCCAAGGGCGTTCAATGAAATATTTACTTCATTAAAAATATTTTGAGTTTGTCCAAATTTTTGTAGACAAGGACTGGATTCAACTCCCTGGGGAGCTGTTTGTATTAACATATTACAACAGAGATGAAGAACATTTAAGAGAAGGTAATACAGAAGTCTAGGCATCTACAGGGCTTATAACCTGTTTTTTTTGTTTACAAAAATTTGGACAAACTCAAAATATTGTTGATAAATCCACCTGTTTCATGAAAAAGTATTGAAATTGAAAAAATAAAATTTTCAGGCGTTGCCTAGTATGTAGGTGAAATAATTCAATTAGATGAATCTCACCCGCATAAATAAAAGTTTCAGCTCTTAAACTTCACAAAAATTAACAGATGAAAGAATTAAAGGAATATAGATGTTCAAATATGGGCAGAATGGTGAATGTTACACAGTGTGTAAAGTGGCCACTTAAACCAGCCAATGACAGGTCATAAGCCCTGTAGATGCCTAGACTTCTATATTACCTTCTCTTAAATGTTCTTCATCTCTGTTTTAATATATTAATTTACTTCATTAGAATATTAAAAAATACAAAATATTAATTTTGAACATTTTGAAAACTAGTGCGTTATACATACACAAAAAAAGTTGCAATACAATACATTTTAATGTTTTAATATTCAGTTCAATTCATTCATTTATTAATACGTTAATGAACATTATAAAAAAATATTCGAGAAAAAAACCATACGTAACACGAAAAGAAAATTGCAATTCATTTTCAATTTGAAAAAATGATCAAATACAAATACCAAGTAATTAGAATAAAGAGAAGCTTTCCTTTCTAAACTTTCTATCAAAAACATGAAAGATATCGATATCCTAAGAGATACGATTGAGTCAAGACATTGCTCTTCGTACTGGCATTACCATTGGAAGGCTGGTTCTGCAAGCAGGAAGAAAAATATCTTAACCCATTTATGTTTTAAGTTGTTGTTGGGAACACGAAAATAAAAACTCGCCATTACACTAAAGTTGATCGTAATACCACGGATCAATCGATAAAAATACATAACCAAATATACAAATCTTATTTTCTTCAAACTTCTGTAGCTAGGCATTCCTAGTATAAAGTCTGATGGATACTACCACGGATAGTATGTGTACTCTTTTATGTAAAGATACTTCAAAAATTTCTTCTGAACCATCTCCAACAAAACAGATTTCTTCAATTCGTGAAGCACCCAGATTAGGGATTCATAGTCAAGTCTGCTCCACACCAGTGACTTAAAACATTTTGCGCGCATTGTCTCAGACAGCCTATGTGAGTATGAAAATTCAGTTTAGGTTCAAACATAACTTTCAGGTCTTTGACAGTGGCAGTTTGCTTGAGTGAACACTTTCTCATATAGTACCGCATATAAAAAGTTTTCAATTTATTTTAAATTTAATTTAGGTTTTAATATAATAATACTAAGAGTAGCCAACAAAAAGCCTTACCAATACTCTACAGACAGACTTTTTACAGAATTTTCAGTACTAGGCATAAGAAAAATTTACATAAAGACAATTTTAAGACATTTCCATCAAAATCCTGACAGACATAATGCCGGACACTTCAAATTTACGACACTAGGCAAAGACAATACTTCTGCTCCCAAAGAAAAAAACAAATTACGGACAAAGGCATTATACTTTTCTGGCCCCTAAGCTATACAACTTTTTAAGCAAGGACATATTAGCGAACAAAATGAAAAACAATATTTTCAAAGCTAGAGTACATAAATGGATTGCTTAAAAGACTAGACAAGCTGAGGAATATGTTTTATATTTAAGAATATAATTTTAGTTTCTTGAAAATCCTTTTTCGTTTTACTGATGTAGGTATGTTTTTAATTTTTTATTGTTTTTATTTCTTTTGAAATTTTACGAAATCGATGTGAAATTATGAACAATTATGTATTAAATAAATAATACACTGACACTCCGGAACGTGCCTGTGGGCCAGTGGAGTGGCTACATCCATGAATAAAAAATATATATATGTATATATATTGAATGTACCGTACCTATTTTAAAAACATTTTTTTAACTATGTATTTGTATTTTATATTGGATTAAATAAATAAAAAAAAATAAACAAAATATTTATTAATTTAATATGAAAAAAAAATAGTGAATTGCGTTGATTAAGTCAAAGAGATATAATATTGCTTGGTTTTACGAACCTGTTTCTTAAACACGCACGGTGAAATTCATACAACATGATATAACAGTAACCAAAAGTGCTGACATACTCGTACATAAAATATCAGACAGCAACATTGCCCCATTAAAAAAACAAGGACAAATAATGCAGGACTGTGAAAAATACCATGCAATGGACTTCAATAAAATTAATGACTTACCTGATCGAAGAATCATATCGAAAACAAATTTAAATTCAACATTAAGAACATAACCTATACAATTCAACTTCAAAATTATAAATACTTCCCTTTCAATGGTTTCGTCAATAAAAGATCTTGGCATTACTTAAGATAGTAAACTCTCCTATCGTGAACACATTGATAATATTGTAAACAAATCTCCCAAGCTTCTCGGTTTTTATCAATAGAGTGACGGCGGACTTCAAAAATATTGATACCATCAAAACTCTTTATTGCTCACTAGTTTGACTCCATCTAGAAAATTGACCATATCGAGTCTGTCCAACACCGTTTTCTAAGAAAAAGAAAAGTGGCATGATTGCTCGGATTACAAAGGGGTAATTATTCCTATTTTGAAATAGAGCAATCTCTTAATCTGTCTTCATTGGAGAGACGTAGAACTGAGATGGACCTTATATGCATTTTCAAAATACTTAATGCTTTAAGTGATGTCCCATCTCTGTTGCAATCAATTTTTTTTCATGTTCCCAACCGTGTCACCAGAAGTCAAAATCTGCTATTTATAAAATCTTCTGAGAGCAACTTTGGTTTTTATGCCCCAATGTCCAGAATGTGTAGATTAGTCAATTCATCACACGACTTGAAACTTTTTGGGATAGATCTTCCGGCTTTTCGTAGATCTCTTCGCTACTAAATAGTGTGGGATGAAGTTGGATTGGCATGGTTTAGCTCAAAGTTTTAGGTCTTTCGTTTTTTTAAATATATTGTATACAATTATTGTTTTGCCCATGTTTGTCTTTGCTAAATGGTTTTATGTTCTTTTTCTTTAGTTTCTTGCATTTATGTTTCTTCATGTAACTGTTGTAATTGGCTTAGGCCGTTTATATAAAAAATAAATAAATAATATTAACCAGATGAGAAATAGCTCGAATCGACCATATAATACACAGTTCACAGGCATGGGTCGTTCTTGGTTGTGTGACTATAAACTGTGTATCTGTAATCAACTAATGTATGTATAATATATATCTAGACCGAGAAGACAAAATCTTCTGTTTTACACTGAAAACGCGTCAACAAACTATTTTAAACAATCTACAATACCTAGAATATGCGACCAATATAACAATATATTTACCGAGGCCGATATTTTTTGTGACAATGTATGTAAATTTATTTTTAAAATTATGGAAATTTTGAGAGAAGCAGATATTTAACTTTTTTGTTGTATACATATATTTTCATTTCGTTTCTTTTACATTTATTATATTGAACATACTTTAAATTGTTGTATTAAGTGTAAACAATTTTTTTGGTGTGTGCGTGAGTTTCTTACACTAATGTACAAATAAATTGGCCATATTTGTGTTCATACTGTTTGTTTACCTAATAAAATAAATAAATAATGTTTTTAATAAATACATAAAAACTAAAATTAACATGCTTATAAGGGGCTTTCTCAAATTATACTACATAAAAGGTCTGTAGGTAAAACTCATATTCATTTATTTATATACGGCATTTCTAACATTTACATAAATGTGGTTTAAAGAGTGCTTGAAAAAAAAATCGAGTGTGATAATATTTATAAACTAAATGACTTGAAATATATACGTATTTTAAAGTGATTAAATTTTCAACAAGTTTCCGATAAAATAACAAAATACACAGTGTAGTGACTAATGCACAATTAGATATGAACTCGCGTAAAAATAAGAAGAAATTAAATGGTATGTTGCGGAGTGCGAATTTACTAAAATAAGCGTATTGAGAGGTCGCAACAGAACATAGACAGTATTGTATTGTGTATCGAGACAGTATATTTATTGTATGATAAAAATATATGTAATAACAAAGAAACTTTATTGTCTACAATATGTAAATTGTAAAACAGAAAATACATACATACGTGCGTATTCTAGAAGAACTCCCTCGAAAGCCAAGTCGTAGTGACGCGACGCAATGTAAAATTTGGATCGGTGAATCTTCATTCTAGATGTAATTTTTATGTCAGGAAGATATTCTAGCAAATATTTCCTTTTTTATTTCGAGATAAGATTTCGAGACGTCGAGAAACTGATGCTTTGTCACGTAGGCAAACGTGTTTAAGGCTCCTCGCTGCAGCACATGACCTAGCTAACAGTATCGCCTCCGCTTGATGATAGTTTTCACCGGGATTTGCTGGGTCAGTTCTCTTATTTCTTCATTTCTTACGCAATCAAATCTCTGTACACTCGAAACTCTTCTGAGACATCTGTTTTTTCATTTCAGGCCCTAGTGTGCCACAATTCGCTTTCGTAGAGGAGAATAGATGTTATGCGGGCGTTATATAGGCGGACAAATGTATTAAAACGTTGTAGTACTGACGAGTGTAAAATTTAGTAAGAGTCGTTCCGAAGGTGAATAGATTGAGATGATGTTTTCTGAAACAATATATCGCATGTAATACCTTTATGATAGTCCACAAACGTTGTATTTAATTAAACATGAGTGAGTTTGTTGACTCTCGGAGATAATCATCTTTCCCGCGCGTTAGCATTTCCCGCGCGAATTATTCGGTTGATAAAATGGCGAACATAATTAAAGCGGTACGCGAACTTATGTAAACCGATGCCGGATTCCGTGGATGGAATATATTACCACAAAGCCCGTAAGTTGGGTAAAACGTGTCTCTGTACATAATGCGTCCTGCGAAGGTAATCTGTTAACCGTCACCGAAATGTTTATGCCACAATTCAGCATTCAACCCTACAAACATGAAATGGAATCGCATGATCGCGATGAAGCAAGCGGAGATTGCGCAACATTACATCGGCTACCATATTAACATTTCTTCGAATTTGGTTTGTTCTTGATTATGTATTTTTAAGAGCTCAGTACTTCTGCGCATTCATATATAAAATATGTTCATTATATTATATTCTTACCTAAAAATAAGAATAATTTAAGAGCCATTTAGTGAAAAGGTCTAGATAATGTTTTTTTGTCATTTTTCTTATAAAATTTGAATTTATACATTGGAACTTTTTTTGCCCCTTTTTTAACATGATATGGAAATAACACGGCACAAAAATTAAATTAAAATATTTTTTGAACATTAATTTAATCATGCGTTTTTGGAATTGCCTACATCGCTCTTTTACTTACTAGGCGCAGAGAAGTATGCGAAAAAAAAGTGAGATAATGAATAATATTTTTTACGATTTTTTAAAGTAGATATATATTTTCATGATATCTTTTTAAAATTCTTATTCATCGCAGTTTCAATCCTAGGAATTGCTTTGCAGAAAAGTCCCGCATCTCGTCCTCCACTGCTCTCTATTCCCTGCAGCTCTCTTCAGCTCAACATATGAGGCGCAGTTCAAATCCTCGCACACTTGTTCTAGATACTCCAGTCGGGGGCGCCCTCTGAGATTTGTCCCCTCAGCCATTCCCTCTGTTATGTCATGCAAGAGACCCTCGTGGTGAAGACGATCCACTGGACTCGCCTCTATGAGATGATTTTGATTATATATCTCCCTTCTTTGATTATACTGAGAAACTCGTCATAAGTGATATGGTCTCTCTTTTCAGGAATTTCCTAATATTCTTCTGTAACACCACAATATCTTAAAGGCCTTCAGTCTTTTTTAATCTCTTTCGATAAGGCACCATGCCTCACAACCGTATATCAATATACTCCATATTTATGTCTTGGCAAGTTGCTTACGGAGTTTTAGGTTAATGCTGTTTGACTATAAAATCTTAGGTTTTTTTTGAACGCAAACCTTGCATGATGTATGCGGCAGTCGACTTCTTTTTTTGTTCTACCATCCTGCTTAATCCTGTTTAATCCTGCTTCCAAGGTACACAAACTCTTACGCATTTTTCAGAGTTGTTCTTAACGATATAGATTACGGCGAATTTAATTTTTCAATTCTCGAAATTATTTTTATTCAAGGTAACTTATTTACCATTTTTATTTTTTTAGCACACATACTTTTTTAGATGGTACTGCCTGAAACGTATCCTCCGTGTAAAAATAGGTTCCGACGTATACTGTTTGATTAAAAATCTTTCGTTTGTGATTTGAAACTTGCTTGCCCACTTGTTTGAAGTGTGTACTACTTCGTAGAGCTAAGACTTAAACCACATATTACATATTATACTGTATGAAAAGTCTTAAGCATGAACATACCACGGTTTAATGATATTAATTAAAACATGTTAAGTTCTAATCTTAACATGTTCTAATTAATATCAAATAAATAGTAAATAAGTCATGTATAACACACGTTTGTAAATTGTTTACAAGTGCACGTGTATTTATGAAATTAATTTTAAATCACTTTATTTTAACAAGATAATAAGAATTAAAAAATTAAGTAGTTCTGCGAAAAATACAAACCAGGTTATACTTGTATAATAAAACGAATTTCTAAGCACTGAAGGATGATTAAATAAAGATGATGCTTTATAGAACGATGTATTGAAATTATGTTTAGAAAAATGAGCGTTGTTGCGTGAACATTGCCGTGCAAAACGCATAGAAGAGTAAAATAGACTAACTGTCTATTCTAGTTTACTGTCAATTCAAAGGTTTATCTCACGCCTTTTTACGCTGCTTTACGTTTACTGTTCATAATTGAGGTTTCGGAACTAGGGTTGAATGAAAACAAAACAGATGCCTAGTGCCGCATCTAGTGTATATATATACTGATGGTTTAAAGTTTAAAGTACAATAAAACTCCAATAATCAGAATCCTTTGCACCGGACTCCATCAGGATAATAAAAAAATCAGATTATTTGTTTTTTTTCAAAAAAACAGTTTATCTTATACATACTGTTATTACTCAAAAAACGATTGATTGCGTCTATCATGTACGGGCCCGTTTCACACGTGTCGCGCCAATCCACATGGTCCAGTAAAATTAGTGTAGGTGGATACTAATAAATTATTTTCCCTTTGGTTTTATTCTGTCGTTTGTTGTATTTTCATCGGCCCCGTGGCGTAATGGTCAGCGCGTTTGCCTACTATGCGAGAGGTCTCGGGTTCGATTGCCGACATGGTTGATATGAAATATTTATTTTAAATGGTGTTTTCACTCCAGAATATTTCGTAGTCCCTGGACTGGTATCTGAAGCGTAAGACTGATCATCTTATCTTCATGTAACAAAAATAATCAAGATACGCTGCGATTGGTGTACCAATACAGTGCCCTGTGCACCATAAGTTGCGGAAAGGGAATGATGGTGATGATTTGGTTTAATTTATTAAGTTTCTACCCGCAGGTGAAAATTCTGCCAAAAGAAATCGAGTGAAGATTAGTTGGCCTCGTGGTGAGCTGGTTCGTGTTTTTACCTGCCAAATGAATATTACTACAAACCTCAATATGCTACTGATAAAAATTATTACAATACAATAAATCTTTTTGTATAAATACGGCAAAACATAACAAGGATCACTGTAAAAATATCTCCTAAATAAAATTTATCCGAATGAAACGAAAATTTGATGATCCTTTTAATACTCAAACGATATCTCATTTTAAAATCTCTGGAAAAATAGCATGTTTTGTGAATTGTTCAAATTTTAGATAAATACAACCATTTAAAAAAAATAACATTTCACGAATGACGGATCGGTTTTTTCCATCGCCTTGCCACGTTGGACTACGGTAAGCGTGGAATAAGTAACTTGGTCGCTATCACAGCTCTATACCGAGTAAAACTTTGTTTTTTTTTTTTTCTTATTGAAAAAATAAATATTTGCGTTCTTATGATTTACCCAAATATTTGATTTCGAGGGCCATTTTAAACGAGTTGTAAATAACTCACTATTAGAAAATGGAATAGAGTTGGGGGAGAGTGGGCTTTGAATCACGGACCTTTGGTCCGTGAGTCCGAGACACTAGCCACAGGACCACAACCCGATTAATGTAAGATTTAGAATGTGTACTTAACCATCCTTATTCTACCACTATGCCTAAGTATAATTTTATACTTGGTCTATAAATTATACTTGTTAATTGATATTATAATTTAATTATGTTTAATAAGACATGTTTCAAAATTATATAAAATGTCTCCCTCGGCACCCCCCAGTGAAAGAACATTATCTTTAATATAAAAAAAGTAATGCATAAATTGTAAAATGAAATGTGATCCATAAACATGTTTTTTTTGTATTATGAAAAACTTATACAGCGCATCTGAGTCAGCCAAGGCCTTTGTAAAAAAATCATTAAAGCCCATAAGGCTTATTATATAAGGCCTGAAAAGCCAAATTAACTAGCATGTAATAGTCAGCGATAGCTGACTGTTATTATTTTAAATTACAGATATTACGCAGTTCAATGTTAATCGCTTATTAACCGAACTTTTTGTGAAGATATTTAATATATTATGATATCTTTAATTTTTGGGCGGGTTCGGTAGCATTATTCTTAGTGACAAATGTTTCTTTATCACATTTAGATTGCAATGAACAAAACAAATGTTGTGATGTCCAAAGGGGCGACATATCAAGATGCTTGGGACCGTAACTAACCGAGGCCCGGGGCCAATCAACTAAAGCTCGTAGGGCCGATTACATGAGGCCAAATTCCCTAGTATGGAACAGTAGGCGATAGCCGTTATGTTGAAAATAAAATATTGAAAATGAAAAATGAGCTTTTAACGAATTAAATGAAAAAGCAATATTTTTACAAGTTCAGCCAAGATACAAGTGCTTTACATTGGTACAATATGTACGTACCGTACTGTAAATGAAAGTCATTGCTTGCTAAACAACTCGGTCAAAGTAAGCTGTTTGACTGTCATCATCTGTTTTCGGGCAGCCAAGTCGTTATTTTGCGAATCGCAGTACGTTTCCTTCTTATTTTTTTTCTGAAATTTTTAAGGCGATTTGGATGGTCGGAGTTCAGATAATTGGTGTTCTACTCTACATTATTTATTACGGTCAAAGGAAACAACTACTTCCATTACGCAATTTTCCCGTGGCAGAGAGGATGGACCGCCACACACGTCTATCCTAACATACATTCCTAGCTTTTTCCACATTCATACATCTTGTCATACATTCTCTTTGTTTCCTACATACTTTTATCAAAACTAAAGACACGTGTCTTTATACAATATTTAAATTAAAAGAGTTATCGTTAAATATGATGTGGAATTAGTTTAATTAAGAATGTTAATTATACATCAAACGCTGTGTTTACGTCTTGCGTTAATGACGTCGCGTTAGAACGTTTGTATTTAGAGAATTGAAGTTTACTTGTTTCAAGTCAAACTTGTCGTCGAGTCAAGAAGAATCAACACTTATACATGATAGATATTATTCGCTTGAAAGAGCTTAGCCTGAAACTTAAGCCGTATTTATGAATAAGTTCCTCACTTTGCTTGAAACTAGGGTTGCCACAATCGTCAAATTTTGTGGGTAGATTCTAAATATTTTTATGATTGCTATCTTTACAATCGCTACAGTTTACATTAAACAGAAGAAAACATAATTTAAGGTATTTTAGCGTATTTAGCAATGCGATTTTGTATGGATGGTACTCTGTTATTCAATTGCACACTAAATATAACATTATTAAAATAAATTAAAAATGCCGTTCAGAGATTGAAGTTTAAATAAACTACAATAAATCAAAAGATTAAAATATGAAACCTTTAAAATAAATAAATAATAAACAAATAGTCTTAAATTGCACTGAAATGTTATTTTAAAAAAATGTTTGAATTTATAATTGAGAATGCATTAAAAAAAATAATTAAAGACTTTCTGAGTTATTTTGCCATTAGGAGTAGGTAATGTGACTCATTTGAAATGGTGGTCTGTCCTATTTTGAGTGCGTTATGACAAAATTATGACATTTTCTAATTCAGAAGTATAAACTAAAACAGAAAAGGATGTATTCAATATTTTGTTGCTAAATAATTCCACCTACATTTTACCTTTGACTGTAGTCTTTGCTTTCATACATAAATATTTTTGGTTCACATTTTTGAAGTATCGCTTTACTTGAAAATTACATCATATGGACGTGTGGTCGAAAGGCAAGAATTTTGGAAAATGAGAGTACTCAATTCACCTCATACTTTTTACAAAATAAAGGTGTTGAAATATTTTATTTTTTTCAAATCTTTTTGATTTCTCATACTGAAATAAGGAGTTAATTGCATAGTATGTAAAATAATTCAATCAGATGAATCTATTCACAACATTAAAGGTTTCAGCTCTCAAACTGCAATAAAATAAACATATTTGAAGAAATTTGGATGTATAAAAATAGGCTAAATAGTGATTATAATACCGTGTGTAATGTGCACACTTAAACCAGCCAATGACAGGTCATTCCCACTATAAATAAAATAAATAAATAAATAAAATTAATTCTGACGTAAGGTTGCGCTAGAACAATACGAGTAAAAGTATTTACCATATTGAAATACGGTTAAGTTATAAATTTATTTTGTTACCCCAGTTTCATCTTCTTAAGGTAAAAAATACTGTTAATAATATGAAACTATTGTTTTAATTATATTTTTAAATATACGTGTACTCAAATTCTGATTTTATTCATGTACGTTACTTAGATACTCTATCATGTATGTCGTATACTAAGTGCACTGGTCAGCGCGTTGGCTTACATGCAATATATCTTGGGTTCGATTCCCGAGATGGTTGACGTGAAACATTTATTTAAAAATGTGTTTTTACACTAGAATATTTCAGTCTCTAGACTAGTACCTGAAGCGTGAGGCTGATCATTTTCCCTAAGTGAAATAATAAAATTTCTGTTCCGATTTGTGCACCAATGCATTGTCCTATGCACCATTAGACGCGGAAACCGAATGATGATGATGACTGTCTTAATTGAATTTTAAAATGTAAGTGTACTCAAATTATGTACTTAACTAAGATATTGTATTGTTGTTCATGTATTTCTTCTGCAAAAAAAAATAAAAAATTTCATTCAGCTCAACATAATTTAAACTGGCAGCCCTAATTGTACGAGTAACCTGGGCAAAGTAGCTCGCTAACATTGCCGCTAATATAACTCGGAAGAAAGGATGGAGCTCTTTGTGGTAAACAACGCAAGGAAAATTAATTAACTAAGTCCTGAAACCTTTCAAATTTTCGATTTTTGGCGAGAAATAAAGTAAACGGAGACGCTGAAAAGTTACCCAAAGTGAGCCAATCAGCCGACTTATAATTACTTTTATACTATGTGATCTTCGGATGAATTGGTGCTTTATAATTTGTTGGAATTTATGACGCATTGACAAATTAAGAAGTATTTAAACAAATTGTGTACTTAAATTAAAACAAAAGTTTCTAACAATTTTTTATAAACATTTATAACGACATAAAAAACGTTGATTTTATCGCTACGCTATAATTAATTTTAAAATAATCGGATTATGATTCTATAGAAGAGTTGAAATTCACGGATCAAAGGTTGAAAATTCATTCAGAGCGCGCAGCTTTTTTCAACTATTTTAAAACGGTCTCAAAATTAAGGTGGGGTCCATAAGAACTGAAACATTGATTTTAAATATAAAATAATTTGATCTTTATCCTCAATTTACTCGCACCAAATGATACATACAGTATTTTATTGGTTTATAAATTGCAATGTAATTAATACACAGTTTAACTAGCAAAGACAAAACTCAAAGTCATTAGCTTCAGGCATAGAACTAAGAATAGTCCAGAAGGAGCGTGGAATCATATTCACATCGATCTGTGTCCGAAAATCCCCCCACTTTGTCTAACTTTCGCCGCGTGCATTTGTTAAGTTGCCGCGTAATGTTGCCAGATGGGAAAAATATAATCATAACACAAATGTAAGGTAAAAAAAAGCAATTGAT
This sequence comes from Micrasema longulum, assembly GCF_059751315.1. NCBI lineage: Eukaryota > Metazoa > Arthropoda > Insecta > Trichoptera > Brachycentridae > Micrasema > Micrasema longulum. The sequence goes on along the minus strand of NW_028279953.1, from coordinate 10,223 downwards.
TAATTTCTCTAAAATTTTATTGTGTACGCGGGAACATTGATTGACACAACAGAGTAGATGAGTAAAGGATCAATAAGAGTAATTGAATTAATGAACTTTGAACTTAAAATATAAACCAAAAATTTTTTTTACTTATAACGGATATTTTTATATCATGTTAAATAATATTTGATGTTTTAAAGATAATGTCGATCAAATGTCCACTACGGCGTTGATCAAATCGAGATCCAATTTTCATAAGTTCTCTCATTAGATGAGCAATGTAGGGTAAAACAATTAACTACCTTTGCAACACTGACAAAATGTCAATTTTGTTTTCTTTGACAATCTGACAGATGGAAAAATATTTCAATTTTTAAGTAATGCATTTGCTACTTACACATGCATTTGCTAATTACACATGAAATGTGATCTCATCCTGTTTCTTAAAGATCCCATCAGTATTTCTACACTTTAAAACGACACAACGTGGCATAGTTGAATTCAAATCAGGAGCTGCGTACTGAGCGACGTCTACAATGAAACTAATGGGTCAAAAAGTAAAACTACTATTTTGAGAGTAGTTTAGTCGCCTTCTGTTTGATGCGTGTATGCGGTTTCTAGACTATTCTTAATTCTATGGCTTAGGTATCGGCCTTACTATCATCATTAACAAATTATTATTCGCACCTGATGTTGCATAGGGTACTGCATTGGAAAAGTACTTGAATTACTCGATCATGTGTTACGGGAAAGTAAGGTGTTCAGTATTCCGCTTCAAAAATGTTGTAATGTAAAACCACCATGTAAACATATATTTCGTGTTGAACCTCCCAGGAATTGGACTCAGGCCCTCAAGCGTGGTAGGCGAACACCCTAACCACTATACTACGAGGTAGGTTTCTCCACGTTTTCATTTTAGAGTAGTCATTAATACAAAATCACTCAACCAGGATTCTGTTTATATTTCACAAACATGAGTTCTTAACACGGACGATTGTAAAAATAGACATTAAAAATACAATAAATAATTTCTAGCCGAGGCGAAAACAAATTATAATCCTAACATAAATGACTATCGACAGATTTATAGATTAAGTTCACATGAAATCTCAATTTATATTGAAATTATTTCATAAAACGACATGAAACTTTCTTCCGAGAAATGCGTTTATTTTTCGTGAGAAGCCATTTATAATAAAAATGAATTGCAAAAGACCTAAGTATTTTATACATATTTTGTCTGGGTCCGGGCAGATCAAAAATACAGTTCTGTCTGTGAAATAGAACCAGAACCCTAAACGAGTGTTTTTGACTCGATGGCTACTCTCAGGTAATAATCCTGAAACAGGGAATCAAGTGGAGATAAGTCTGCCTCGTTGTGAAGACACTAGCAATTATTAAATGACTTTCTATAAAATTAGTTTGAATATTTAAAAAAAAAATTGTTTCTTATCCAGATTTTTTAAAACACTTATGTAATTATATAATATTACAACCTGACCCGACAGACATTGTCCTGCCCAAACGTCGGCTTGCCTTGGAAAAAGACTTTTCATTGATAATTAAAATTCTATCATTAAAAGAAGGTAAATTTCCAATGTGCTGGAAGAAATCTCACGTTACTCCTGTCCATAAAACTGGTGATCTACACAATATTGAAAATTATAGACCCATATCTAAAATTTCAATTTTTAGCAAATTAATGGAAAAAATCATCACTGAACAAATTTCTCCAGCGGTGAAGCACTTCATTGATCCAAACCAACACGGTTTCTTTAAAATGCGAAATGTTTCTACTAATCTTGCTGAATTTACAGATAGGGTTCTAAACGTAATGGGCAGCCGACATCAGGTCGACGCTCAGTATACAGATTTTAGCAAGGCTTTTGATAAAATCAGTCACAAAATCCTTCTTCACAAATTAAAATGTTATGGCTTTCACGGTAATCTACTACGCTGGATTGAATCTTATTTATAGTATCGCCTCCAATCAGTTGCACTATTAAACTATCAGTCTTCATTTAAACAATGCTATTCCGGTGTACCCCAGGGATCCCACTTGGGTCCATTATTGTTTATTCTTTATATTAATGATATGGGTAACGTCTTTAAATTTTCCGAATACAAAATATTTGCCGATGACACAAAAATATACAAGAAAGTTACTTCCCTACAAGATTGTCTTGATATGCAAGAAGATCTTGAAAACTTCTCTACTTACTGTGTAAATAATCAGCTCATATTAAATCCGCTTAAATGCAAAACAATTACCTTTACGAGAATAAAAAATCCGATAGATTATTCGTATTCTCTATCGGGTACAGTCTTGCACCGTGTCCAAGAAATACGAGATCTAGGTGTAGTTCTGGACTCAAAAATGACATTTCAATCACATATTGATAAAATTATTGAAAAAGCATATAAAATGTTAGGTTTTATTATACGAGTATCTAAGCCTTTTAAAAATGATCTAACAATAAAAAATCTTTATTATAGTTATGTAAGAACCCATCTTGAATTTGCGTCTATCGTTTGGAATCCACAATACATTACTTATATTGACAGGCTGGAGAAAGTACAAAACAAATTTTTAAAACATTTGAATTTCCGATGCTCTCTTATATTTCCAAATCATGACTTATCTGGACGTTTTCACAAACTGATTAACCTCGAAAAAAGGAGAACATTAATGGACCTCACATTCCTCTATAAAATTATTAACAGTCTAGCTGATTCGTCCCAGCTCCTAAATAAAATTCAAATTAACTGTCCATCACGTGCCCTACGAAATCACCCAACCTTTAGAATACCTAGTGTCAATACGAACTATTGCCAGAATTCGTTTTCACAAAGATCGTGTTCCACTTTTAACAGCTTTTTTAACCATATAGATATATATCATACAGGATTACAATTATTTAAAAATAGTGTATTGAAAACTTTTGAATAAAACTCCGGTTGGTCCCTTTTTCTCTTATATCACTCAAATTACATACATTCATATTATTATTATAAATTAAATTTCTCTTTTGAAATTTTGTATTACTTCTAAAATCGCTTTAATGAAATTTTATCGACTTCTCTTGGTTTAAAATCTTCTCCTTATATTGTTTTTTCAAATTTTAAATGATTACTTGCCATACTTGTTATTCCTTCTTTATTTTTTCTTTTTTCTCTGCTGCCATTGGCATGTTTTTATACTTGTTATACTTTTAAACTACTTTTAATTACTTATATTATATATGTTAATAAAATCAATATATTGCTGCTCTTACTATAATGTGTCATTAATTTTGAAGATGTTTTTTAAATTGACCTAAATTTAAATTTATTGTCTTAAATTTCACTTAAAGATTCTTCTCATCGTTTCTTTGAATCCCTTAAAATAAATATGTGTTTATGTTTTTCCTTTTTTAAAAAAAAATGTTATTACTATTTTATTTTATTTTTACATCTGAGTATGTTTTTCATTCTTTATTTCCATTCTTAATTCTTAATTACTCTTACAAGTTTTCTCCATTTTTAATATTATTTCCATTTGTAAATACTCACTACAAACTACAAACCTTAAAATATATTTTTTTTTTCACTTAAATTTAAATTTTTAAACAACTTTCATTTATGTTTTCTTTTTCCTTCTCTTTTTTATACTTTCATAATTAACATTAGATTTAATTGCTTTTTAATATGGAAACTTCACTGGTCCATTAGAATTAAGTCCAATTGTGTAAAATATTAAACTTTGTAACTGTACTGTATGTTTCCTGAATAAAAGAAAATAAAAAATAAAAAATAATTATGTACGCAGATACTTGTTTGTGATTAAATTCCAAAACTAAAAATTGTCCATATTAAAATAGTATTGAATTTAAGTAGGTGCTTGTTTATGGTCGAATTCCAAAACATAAAATAAATATTTTTTAAAATATGGCATTCTCTTTGCTAACATCAAGCTTCGGTCGTATTACCAACAAAGGGGTGTACTTATGCAGGAATACGATTTTAAAAAATGTGCTGAATTTAATATTATTTTAGTTTTACCAAAAATCCAATAAAAATAAATAAATGGGAAGAAATTATAAGGAATTTAAGAAAAAAATCTAGTTGAGATCCACAAAAAACAAATGTTGTTTGTAAAGATTAAAAACAAACTTTTTTAATACACAAAAATACAACATCTTTCCATTTTTTAAGAAATGCATTCTCCTCGAATGCAACTCTGGTAGATCCATAAATAAAACATTTATGCTCCTAACTTTTTTTTTGCATATTCGATTGAAGATTTTAATTTACGAACACGCACAGCGCAAAGATCTATATTTCTCTGAAAACCGCACGTAAATCGGTTAAGCCGTTTAGAATCATAACCGTGATATCACACGTTCAGAGGAATTATATAAATAAAGATGTATCCAGCCAATGACAGGTCATAAGCCCTGTTAATGTCTAGACCTCTGTATTTCCTTCTCAAATATGTTTTCCCTCTCTGTTACAATAAATGTAAATTATATAATGCATTTAAAAACAGCCTTGGTATTACAAATAGGAATAACAAAATTTATTTGTTGACTTTGGAATAAATTTTCTAGTCGTTTTATCCCGAACGGAAACATTAAACAATTTAGTGCATAATGCACTAACATAATATATTTACAACATTCATGAATTCAAATTTTATTTAAATTTATATTTTTCAGTCAAAAAACAAGAAGAAACTTGGAAAAATGCCCAGAAGATCTTTTGTAATTTAGATACACAGTAGTCTAATACATTGTGGCATGAATAAAAAAACGGACTCAATACGAATTAATTTTGTAACAAGGAAATGGATATCAGTGCGATCCATGTCGCACTACAAAACGAATACTTCTGAAATAAATACATCTTTTGTCAATTCATATTATAATGTACATATTTTCGTAGTGATATTGCGTTTATTTTACGAAAGTATGAAATTTGTAAAAAAAAAACAGTTTTCGTAATATATTTCTTTTGGGTAATTTTTATTGGCTTCTTATACATAAAAACAAATTCGTTTTATAACTTGTTTTTTTAAATATATTAAATATATATACACTAGAGCAAATCATTCCTTAATATAAAAGAACTTTAAAAAAAATTAAATTTGAATCCTATTTCATAATTTGAGATAGACATGGCGAAGCCAAATTCAACAAATACTTACCTAATGATGAAAATGTTAATAGGCGGAATATACATAAAAAAACATAAGATTTTATGAATGAGGAGGAAGCGAAGTCTGTGTGAAACGACAGAGAAATGTGGTCTTCAATCCTCTCGTCGTACCCTTACGGGGAAACGGATTTGTCTATTTTTGTTATTTTATTATTTTCCCCAGTTATTAAAATGGACATCCCCAAAAACGAAAATCTTCGGATATTTTATTTTCTTGGTTAAAATGTTTGACACGTGTCAATATCAAGCTATTTTTTTACAGCATGTAAGATAGACTGTTTGGTACATTTTGCAATAAAACAAATGTGATCAGTATGTATATACATGCACTAGTTTTTATTTTTAACGAGCTAAACCCGGCAATGGTTTGCTATTGTTAGATTTGAATATATACTCGTATATAGATTAAATGAACACAACCTAAAGTTTGATATTAATTATTGTATTTAGTTCAAATTGAATATGTACATTATAATTTTTGTGTTCCGGATTACAAAAAACGTGAAGATATGCAGTGATAGATAATTTTGATAAATAGGTCTTTGAAAATTATTTTTCTGTCTTTGTTTTGTAGATGCCTCCCCGACACTGCGAAAAAAACAACGATGCAGTGACTTGTATGCATAAGGCCTTTTGTATTGAACTAATATAAGCAAAACCAACGTTTCGTTGTCCCGTTTTGCGCATCTCAAAACAAAACTGATTTTGTTCTTTTTTTAGACAGAGTATCAGAATAAAATTTTCTGTATCAAAACGTTTTGCGTTTTTCAAAATAAGTTATCAAATTTGTATACCGTGCGCTCGAAGACAACAGATGAAACTGGGCGTTTTTACAGGTTTTCAGATGGTTCTGGTTCCCAAAACAAACAATTCATTAAAAAACAAAACAATAAGAACACGCCAATGGTAAATATATATGGCCTGTAAAATTTGCACCTTGATTCCTGTAAAATTATGACACTTACCTCAAGCCCAAAATTCAGTCTTGCCCAACTCGCATTTAGTCGTTCTTTAACTGACAGCCAAGTTTTGAGGAGAGATTGACATTTAATTCGAAACCAAAACGCTTTATATTGTCGTAAAAGTGTGTTAAAACCACTCGGATAAACGTAAAAAAGATATTGGTAAGTAGGTACCCATGTACTTTATAATTGAATTCCAGAACTTAAAATACATTGTTTTCAAATAAAGGATGCTTTGGCAAATGTTAAACTCTGCTTTTTTACCAACAGGGGTTCATTTTATGTAGGAATGCGTTCTTAAATGTATTAAATGTTGGTTGATATTATTGTAGCGTTACCAAAATACAAGTAAAAATAAATGAACAGCAAACATATGGAATTTATGGAAAACATCCAATTCGGATTCCTAAAAAATGCATGTGGTTTGCAAACAGTCAAATACAATTGATTTTAGATAAAAATAACATTGATCTATTTTTTAGTATATTATGCATTCTCGTAGAATGATATTAATCAGATTGAAGAGTTTAAGAGATATAAACATGCTCATCATAAAAAAAACCGCATGTAAATCGGTCCAGTAGTTATTTAGTCGATGACACACAAACGAACAATCTCTTTTATATATAAAAATAATAATATGATAATGATATGGAAACATATAAACGGAATCACTAAAACAAATCTTTTGAATTTTTATGTTTTTCGAAAGACAGTTTTCAAAAAGAACTATTAAGGATACTCGTAGTTATTCCATAATATTCCGCTGATATTATATTGCTTAATGTTGAAATTTTGTAATTATTTTGTCAGCCTTGTTTATTGAATGGAAAGCATTCTCAGTTTGTACTTTTGCATTTTTCATGATATGTTCTACTTACGCAAAGGTAACATTTCAGAGTGGTTTTCAGCAGAGAAGTATTTCCTCGCTTTGCATTAAGCATAGGCTGACTGACTTAAAGTACACTCTGAAAAAATCAATAGCAGCCGTTGAAGTAAAGTAGACCGAATGAATAAAGATAATTTTATAGAGAATCAGAAATGGCTTCGACGAAGAACCTCCATACTTCACTGGTCCAGAAACTTCACTGGTCCATTAGAATTAAGTCCAATTGTGTAAAATATTAAACTTTGTAACTGTACTGTATGTTTCCTGAATAAAAGAAAATAAAAAAATAAAAAAATAAAAAATAAAAAAATTTAAAAAAAATACTAACGATTCGATGAATTACTAGTTAGCAAAAAATTTCTTATTGGATTTTGGCGCAAGGTCATCATTGATTTCAGCAGATATAAAATATCAAAATAATGAATTTTGCTTTTAATGAACATATATATTGTTTTATCATCACCATCTCCCTATGCGCACCAGTGGTGTATGGAGCATTAAATTTATGCACCAATTGCTGCCGGATCTTTCTTTTTTTACTTCTAAGGTAAGGTGATCAAACTTACACAGCTGGTGTAAGGAAAAATGATGCATTGCAGTGAAGAACCACATTTAAAACTATTTTTATAAGTTCATCCAACCAGGAATCGAACGCAGAACCTTAAAAATGGTAGGAGAACACACCAACCATAACACTACGGGTTGGGCTTTTCTCCACTCGACTTGCCTTTTTTAAGATTTCCCCCTGAGAGTAGCTATGAGGTCAAAAACACTCGTCCAGGGTTCTGGTTCTATTTCAAACCCACAAATGTATTTTTCGTTTTCCCGCGAACAGATATTATTTATAAATTTTTTATTTGAAGCACTAACTTTGTGGATATTCATTATATAAAATAAATAAAACAACTTTGTTTTTAACCACTATTTTTTGATTACTTTATTCCACCAAATAAGAAATGAAAACGAATGGAAAAAAATTATAAAAAAATAGTGGTTAAAAACAAATTTGTTTTATTCATTTTTTTATAGATTATAATTAACTTATAAATGATTTTATTTACTATTTTTTTTTGTTTTAATTAAAGTAAACTTGAATATCAAGTCATTGAAGCTTATTAATTGTCCATTGATTATTTCTTTTTTTCTGGATTTAATCCTGGGTTTGGTTTGCAATTATTTTTGTCCTCAGGGAATCTTTTCAACTAGCTTTTAAATAGATACGAGTACATGATTTGTATTATCTCCTTTAATTTTGATAAAGGTACAACGGCAGGATTGTCCTCTTTGATTTGTTCCCTCCATCGCATCATTTCATCCAAAATTTTGCGGGCAGTTTTTGCTGTGCAAAAAATGATCAATCCAATTAGCAAGTCTTTTTTGACAATTAATTTCATTTGTAAAGTATTTTTACACAGATTTAAAAACTGTTTCTGATAAATAAAAAACTGGACAATGAAATCGAATATTCTTACTTGAACATGCAAATATATGATAGAAACATTATACGAGCCGAGTTTGCAAACGTAAGTATTCATATTTATATTTTTACTTCCTTTTACTACTTTTTTCATTCTTTCTTCTTTCATTCTGTTATGGTTTATATTGTTTTTTTATTAAATACATTATTTGTTATTATATGATCGTTTTCTCAGAACCAATGAATCTACTTTCTTAGCGTCTAGACCAACAGATCAGGTAATAAATTTGGAAGGAAACAGGTAGAGGAACCAAGAGAGAAAATGAAAAAAAATGTTTTTGAAAAAATTAAAATAGAACCTGTTAAAAATTTTGGCTATAATTTAGGCGTTTCATGAAAGTGGAGAGTGGCACCACAAAGAGAAAAAAAATTGCTGATAAATTATGTGCAAAGTCGAGGAATGAAAATTATTCTCTCCTGATAGCAAAGTGATAGACCACAGTCAGAAAAATAAATGAAATTAGGAGCAAGATATTTTGGTGAGCATAGATTGTGAATAATATGATTACAATGTAAAGTTAAATAAATAATTACAATATAACATTGTTTATCTGTGCTCTATATTAATTTGTTAACTATTATAGTATATTAAAATGTAATTGCCTAGCTTGGAACGGGGTTTGTACCCATGTTAGCTGGAGAAAGTGAACATGGAATTTTATTTTGATAAAGAGTGTAAATAAATAAATAAAAGAAGTGATGGAGATTGAAAGTTGATGCGCTGATAAAAACGAAGTCACGTGAGTTTGAGGATGACACGTGGTCATATTTTTTTAGGATAAAAATAAAGCGTACGTTTTGGTTAGGCAAACGCTTAAGACGATCAATGTAGGTGTCAATATAGCAAATATTACGATAGCACATAGAAGAAAAAATAATAGATTTGGACAAATTGTTTTTGCTGCGGTTGAAACTATTTTTTTTTCTCAATCTCAGTGATCTGTTCTTGCTGCGTTAAGTGTTAGTCCATAATAAAACCAAAATTTCAAACTGTTTTTTTCTTACGTAAAGTGTACATTAAACTGAATTTATATTACAAGTTACAACATATAAATATATAATGCAATGAAAGTAAAAGGAAACATTATAATAAACATTTACATATGGCAAGAAATATCTGATGTAAAACAAAAACTTAAAACCAAATTTTACCTTCCGAGTACTTCCTCAAGTAGTTATTTTTAAAACTCTATAGGACTCCAGTAGCCTGTTGAACTCACAAAAAAAAGAAGAGCAAAACCTAAAACCCATACCTTGTTGTTCGTGATTCAGTTGCGTGAATATTTTGATTCGGTCGCTTTATATTTTGCTGTCGATTTAAAGTAGAAATGGTTGAAAAGTTTAGAGTGGAGATTTGTCTTTGGCTACCAATTATAATTGCCTAGGATTTTTTTGAATTGGTCAATGAGCCGTATTTTTTAATCAACAAAAAATCGAATTAGCATTTTAATAGCATTACTGATATTTTTTATATCAGTGCGCAAATTAATTCTCAAATCATCGGCAAAGAGACGAAACAAATTATCTAGATGCGAAAATATTTCATTTATGAACATGGAAAATAAAAGTGGAGACAGTACATTGTCCCGAGGTACTCCTGTGCTTGGGTTATCAAATTAAGATGCTTTGTTTGCCAGTATGACGTTTCGACGACTCTCATTTAAGCGGACAATTATTTTAAGAATGGAAGTGGAAAATTGAGAGAACCGAGTCGTGC